>NW_024647909.1:0-236 GCF_008729295.1 Plectropomus leopardus
GGTCTGGACGGATCACAAAAACCTCGAGTACATCCGCTCCGCCAAAAGACTGAACTCTCGCCAGGCCCGTTGGGCTCTGTTCCTTACCCGCTTCTCCTTCACCCTCTCCTATCGACCCGGTTCCCGCAATGTCAAGCCCGACGCTCTGTCCCGCCAGTTCCTGGAGGAGGAGGAGGCCACACCCCGTCCTGACAACATTCTCCCTGCTCCCCGTCTCCTGGCTGCCCTCACCTGGT
>NW_024647910.1:0-208 GCF_008729295.1 Plectropomus leopardus
CATGAGGATGGGAGTGAGTGCTACCGGACGGTAGTCGTTGAAACAGGAGGGCGACGACTTCTTCGGGACAGGGATGATGGTGGTGGTTTTAAGGCATGTGGGGACAACAGCTTGGCTCAGCGAGATGTTGAAAATGTCCGTGAAGACATCCGTGAGCTCCCCAGTCCCTCAGCACACGACCAGGAATGTTGTCAGGACCAGAAGCTTT
>NW_024647911.1:0-201 GCF_008729295.1 Plectropomus leopardus
TTCTAAAGTCATTATTTACAACATCAATTATTTGTTAAAATAAATTAATTTTTTAAAATTTTTATTGATGAATAATTGAAAACAATTTTCAAAAAATGAATGTAAATTATCATTTAAATAACAAGAACCATGTTTGGATTGAACGTTTCCAAAGGGTTCAGGTTCGGGTGGGCGGAGCCTCCTGAAGCTCTTTTTCTTCTC
>NW_024647912.1:0-375 GCF_008729295.1 Plectropomus leopardus
TCATGTCCAGTAGGGGTGTTGAAGGCCGTTTTCCACTCATCCCCCTCTCTGATGCGGACCAGGTGGTAGGCGTTATGAAGGTCCAGCTGAGTGAAGACGGTGGCCCCTTGTACCAGTCCAAACGCAGAGGCGATGAGGGGGAGAGGGTAACGGTTCTTCAGGGTAATGTCATTCAGCCCCCTATAGTCGCCTGGAAAACGGCCGGGGCATTAGTGAGACCGAACGGCATCACTAGATACTCATAATGTCCAGTAGGGGTGTTGAAGGCCGTTTTCCACTCATCCCCCTCTCTGATGCGGACCAGGTGGTAGGCGTTATGAAGGTCCAGTTGAGTGAAGACGGTGGCCCCTTGTAACAGTTCAAACGCAGAGGCGA
>NW_024647914.1:0-401 GCF_008729295.1 Plectropomus leopardus
TACTCTACGTAGTACTCTGCATACTACTCTGTGCACTACTCTGTGTAGTACTCTGTGTAGTACTCTGTGTAGTGCTCTGTTTAGTGCTGTGTAGTCCTGTGTATAGTGCAGTGTGTAGTACTGTGTGTAGTACTCTGTGCACTACTCTTTGTAGTACTCTGTGTAGTACTCTGTGTAGTGCTCTGTTTAGTGCTGTGTAGTCCTGTGTGTAGTGCAGTGTGTAGTACTGTGTGTAGTACTCTGTGCGTAGTCCTGTGTGTAGTACTGTGTGCAGTACTCTGCGTGTAGTACTGTGTGTAGTCCTGTGTGTAGTACTGTGTGTAGTCCTGTATGTAGTACTGTGTGTAGTCCTGTGTGTAGTACTGTGTGTAGTCCTGTGTGTAGTACTGTGTGTAGTCCTG
>NW_024647915.1:0-231 GCF_008729295.1 Plectropomus leopardus
TCTTCAGGATCACAGACCAAACCACAATACACCCCCCCCCCCCCCCCAAAAACCCTAACAATCGGAATAAAATTAAAAAAAAATACATATACATAGAAAGAGGGGGTGTGTGTGTGTGTGTGTGTGTGTGCGAACCTGTTGTGGGAAGCATGAGCGGGCTAAGGTGTGTGTGTAGCCAAAGGATGGTCCTTCATGTGCAGCAGTGGGCAACTTCAAAGCCTCCCTCAGAAA
>NW_024647916.1:0-237 GCF_008729295.1 Plectropomus leopardus
TCTTCTTGAGATATCATGTTCACAAGAAAGAGATGGATAACCCAAAAGCATAGTGCCTGTGGTCAAAGCTATCGCCTGTGAGGAGGCATAAAAATAAATGAAAGAAGGGAGGAAAAGTGAGGAAAAATAAGAAGGGAGAGAAGCAGGAGCAACTGAAGATGGAGGAGGAGGTCAGGCAAGGATCTAAAAAAAAACACAGACACCCAATCAACTTCCACAAGTAAAAAGCAAAAATAA
>NW_024647917.1:0-400 GCF_008729295.1 Plectropomus leopardus
GTAAGCTTTTTAGTTCTGGCTTTTCACCGGCAGAGGGTGCTGCTGCCGCTTTCCCAGTGGGCACAGAACAGATAAAAAAAACAACAAAAAAAAAAAAAACAATGTGACGAGTAGGCCGCAGAATGACCACCAACAAAATCAATGGGTCAGCATACGCCGATTCACAGTGGAAAATTCAAAACTTTTAAAAGTAAACTACAGGAATGAAATCAGCTTCAGCTTCGGGACCTCAGACCAGGGCAGACTCCTGCCGCGTAGTTTGGCCGCAAGGCACTGGACACGTTTAAATGCTTAAAACAAGCCTTATCGCGCTACACTGGCAGCGTGACGTGCGTCTGTTGGGTTTAGCCTCACAGTGCTATTCTCTAGTATTTGCTTACGCTTCCAAACAAACATGACA
>NW_024647918.1:0-304 GCF_008729295.1 Plectropomus leopardus
TTAAAGTATTAAAAGTAAAAGTACCCAATGCGGAAAAATCTTTTTTTAAAAAAAAAAAAAAAAAAAAACCTCAAAATTATTTAAAAAAATTAGAACGACTTTAATGTTTATGAAAATAGTTTATTTTCTGTCAATTAGCTAATAATTTTAGCTGTACTTACATAAGATGGTTGGTCATTTAATTTAAAACATAAGTAAGTAAGTATAATCAGGAAAATGTACTAAGAGTATTAAAAGTAAAAGAACACAGTGTAGAATATTGAAAAATGAAATAAAAATAAAAAAAAACATCCCCCCCAAAAAA
>NW_024647919.1:0-3780 GCF_008729295.1 Plectropomus leopardus
GAAGGAAAAGAAATGAACCAAAAATTATGAGGAAATAAGTCAAAGGTAAAGTAGAAGAAATTACCTGAAAATCAGTAAATCAATTAAAATAAAATAAAAGCCACGAAATAAAAACATGACCCCAAAATTATGAAGAAATGAAAAAAGTCAAGTATAAGAAATTACCTGAAAAATGTGTAAATAAAATAAAATAAAAACAAGGGAATGACCTGGAAAAAGTCATATTATTATTATCTGGACCCATCAGAACCAGGTGCAAAACTTCAAAGTCACATTCAAAGACTCCTTGAAAATCCATTAAACTTCCAGGTATCCTTGAAGAACCTCTGATACGTCTTCCAAACCCCGGCAGGGTTTTGAAAACATGTTTTCTGTTAAACATTTTGGCCGTTTTGTTTTTCCTTTAAACATTTTTTTAAAAACTTTTTTTCAGGGCAAAAAAGAAGTCGTGATTTCCCGAATCAGAAAAATGAATAAAAGTCTCACAGCCGGAGAAATGATGGAAACGTAACGGTCCTTGTTAGGCCTGGAGACTGCCATTTGCAAATTCCATGACTTTTCCAGGTTTTTCATGACCTTACGAGCCTGCAGCGGTCGAGTTCGTTTGCTCTTTTTTGTGTGCGTGAAGGCGCTGAGGCGGTTTGGTGACTTCGTGTTGAAGCCTTCAGGTATGACTGGAATGCAAATAAAACCCCGGGAACTAATATTTCTCCGTCTGAACTGTGAGGATTAAAAAGCTCCCCGACCGACGCTTTTAAAACATTTAACTGCTGAATCGTTTCTAAAAATGTGTCCAGTCATCGTTTCTGCAAAATTCACCAAAATGCCAAAATGTTTCCTTTAAAAATCAACCAAAAAATTAAAGAAAAAAACAAGCCATCTTCTTCTTTTGGGTCATTTTTGGTGATGAAGAAAACATGCCTTGGTGTGTTTCAAAGACTTAAAAAATGCCAAAATATTTTTCCTCACAAACTGCTATAAAATTAAATAATTTTTTAAAAAATCATCAAAAGTTTTCTTTAAAAAAAACACCTTTTTTTTAAAGGACAAAAAAAAAGCCAAATATTCTCCACAAAGGTTGGGTCATTTTTGAGACTAAAAAAAGAGACTAAAAAAACCTAAAAAATTTCCTCAAAAATTGCCAAAAAAATCAAATTAATTTAAAAAAAATCGAAATAATATTGAAATAATCAATTTTAAATAATATTTATTTAAAAAAGCTGCCACATAATGATGAAAAAGAGCCGGTGAAGCGTATTGATGAGTGTTTGAGAGAACGTTTTAAAGTTGTCTGGAAAAGTCCTGGAAAGTTATTGGTAAAATGAAGCCTGTCAGCGTGATCAGCTGAGCAGCCGCCGTTTAAATTGTGTGTGTGTGTGTGTGTGTGTGTGTGTTTATTGTTGCGTTGCCGGGCAGCAGACGGACGATAACCGTCCTCTGTGTTTAAGTCTTTTATAAACTCGGCCCACATTCCTCTCTCGTCCCCGTCAGCTGAATTCCTCCGTAATGTGATGAGTTAAATTGGAGGCTGACAGGACGAGCTGTGAGGAGACAAACGGCCGAGGGACGACCTCGACGCCCGGACCACAACACCCGGACCACATCAGCACCACGAGTCCCTCGATCTGCCCTCAGAGTCTGAACAGACAAAATACCCCAAAAAACACGTTCTACTTTTTTCTGTGGAGACCGAAACCTCCGCAGAAGACGTGAGCCCGCGAAAAAAAAGGGTCATTTTTCTTTTGGCGATTATTTCCCCTCTAAAAATGTTTTTGTGAATTTTGAAGAAAGAAAGTAAGAATTTTTTTGGTGATTTAACAAAAAAACATTTGCTAAAATGCAAATTTTTTTCACAATTTGTGGTGAGTTTTAAAGAAAAGGTTTTGGCTTTTTTTCACTTTCAATTTTAAATTTACATTTTTAAACAAATATGTTTTTATTGTTTGGCAATTAAAAAAACATGTTTTGTGAATTTCTTATTTTATTTTATTTTATTTTTTTTGTTTTAAAAAAGATTTGGTGATTTTATCAAAACATGTCCCCAGTCCGCGGGACCAGGACGCCATTTATCACACCAGAAACTGTAAAAACAGTCCTTGAACACATTGTGTTATTATACAGGTTTGTGAAACAAACTTCCATGACTTTCCAAAACTTCTCCATGCCTGGAAAATCCTTTTTTCAAATGGCGGGACTTTTTCCAGGTTTACCATGACAGTATGACCCCTGGTTTCTGCACAGACCTCCTGAAGCACTTAAAGTCTCTCATCATGAGGACATGGAGAGGACATGGGCGTCCTGTGGACACTGGGTGTCCTGCAGTTACTGGTTTTACTGGGCCGCTCCCAGTGTGAGCAACATGAAGCAGGGTGGAGCTTCAAGCTTTTCTGGAAACATTCAGGTTAAAAAATAACCTCACTGTGCATCATAATAACAGCCGGAGACCAACGGACACGTCCACCGAGCGCTGTGGACACGTCCACCGAGCGCTGTGGACACGTCCATCATTTAAACGTTAGTGGTGTCATCGAAAAAATGAAATTAAGAAAAGCAATCGTCAATATTCTCCTCCAACTTCCTGTGTTTGCTGAGCAGAGGGCGCCTGTGGCTGAAATCAGACCCGCCATTTACATAAGCCCACACACACACACACACACACACACACACACACACACACACGCACACACACACACACACACGCACGCGCACACACACACACGCCACACGCACACACACACACACACACGCACACACACAACAGCGATAGTATCACCTCACTTTAAGCTGATTACACTCTGCAGAGATAAACACAACGATCAGCTGATTACAGCTCATCTGTTCACCTGCAGCTCTGTACATATCTGCATATACATCTACATCTACATCCACATCTACATGTACATCTACACCTATATACATATACACTAACATGTACATCTACACCTATATACATATACACTAACATGTACATCTATCTACATATAAATCCGAGGAATGTCCAAAAGTCCTACAAGTATCAGTACAACTCAGTGGTAAATATTACACTTTTTACTGCACTATATTTAGCTGTTTATTTATCATTTGGTACAATGCAGTACAAATATACCAAATGTACAAAAAAACATAATAATAAGGAGCCATTCTGCATAAGGAGTACTTTTACTTTTGATACTTTAACTACATCTTAGCTGTTAATACTGCTGTACTTTTACTTAACTTTTTGACTTTTAGCTTGTAGTGGAGTATTTAAGACTGCAATGTTAGTACTTTTACTTTAGTAAATGATCTAAATGTGTAATATATTCCCAGATACTGTTTTGCCTCACTCGTGCACCTCTTTAAATGTTGTATTTTCCTTAATTTTATGCATTTTATTCACTCTATTTTCAGCCTCATTTTCATCAATAATGTCAGTGGGATTCAGTTATTTATTTTATTTTCCATCTTGCGTTATGAATTCTGTGTATTCAATTCTAATCTTATTTTATCTCACTTTTACTGGTATTATAAAGTGTTTTTTATCCGTGTGAGGATGCATTCTTTGTTTTCTATTCTGATCTAATTTTATTTTTACTTGCAGGTTTTTTTGTGCCTTTATGTCTTTTGATGTGAAACACTTGGTGCATGTAATTTTTCTTGTAAAGCATGTTGGGCTGCATTTCTTGAATAAAAGGTTGTACAAATAAAGTTTATCATTATTATTAACATAAAATAAAAACTGAAAACATGTACATTACAAAAAAAACCCACATTTAACACAGTCACATCCACGGCCTCCAT
>NW_024647920.1:0-352 GCF_008729295.1 Plectropomus leopardus
AGGACCGCACCGCTTTAATGCTCAATCTGTCTGAGTGTCACACTGCTGCCCTCCTGAACGGCTGAGGCCTCCGATGAGACTGTCCAGGGGAAGAAAGAAAGAAAACAGAAAAAAAAACAGAAAAAGAAAGAAAGAAAATATGAAAGAGAACAAAGGAAAGAAAAATAAAAATGGAAAAAAGAAAGAAAAAACACAGAAAAATGAAAGAACTAGAAAATGAAACAAAAAAGAAAGAAAAAAGGGGAAAACTGTAAAAATAAAAAATGGAAAGAAAGAAAAGATAAAAGAAAACAAAGGAGATAAATTAAAAATAAAGGAAAAATAAAGAAAGAATCAGAAAAAAGAAAAAAAA
>NW_024647921.1:0-265 GCF_008729295.1 Plectropomus leopardus
TTTTTATTTTATTTTAATGTTATTTGCTAAATTCCAGTTAATTTTCTTTTACTTTTTTTTTTTTAAAAAAAATTCTTATTATTTAGGGATCAATTCTTAAGTTTCTCATTGCTGTCTTCCTGTTTTTGAAAGACATCAAGTCAGTTTTGAAGGGTTAATCATGCAGAAAAACAGACAATACTCTGCATTCTCAAGACTTCTGTATTCCCCGTGAATATTTTTTAATCCAGAATGAAAAAATTAAAGGTAGATTTCTTAAGATGTC
>NW_024647922.1:0-307 GCF_008729295.1 Plectropomus leopardus
TCTCCTGTATGAGTTATCATGTGCTCCTGCAGATGTGTCTTGCGACCGTAACTCTTCCCACACTCAGAGCAGCTGTATCGTTTCTTACCAGAACCGGACTTACGTCTCTTATCACTGACCGGAACCTCTCTGGTCCCCGTCCAATCATCAACACTGACCTCAGTCTCAGAAGAATCCAGAGAATCATCCTCAGTCTCAGGTTGTAAATGTGTATCTGGATGTGAGTCCCTGTCTGGTTCTGGTCCTCCACAGTCCTCTCCATCAGCTTCTGTTTCCATCTGTTCAGTTAGTCTTTGATGAAGCTGTG
>NW_024647923.1:0-390 GCF_008729295.1 Plectropomus leopardus
ACATTTTTGGGTTTTTTTGGATAAACAAGAAAACAAAGAGACTCATGATTGTTTGTTTGTAGACAAAAAACTGATCAATTGAATGATTGAATAATTGATTTATTGAATAATTGATTGATTGATTAAATGATTGATTGATTGATTAAATGATTGATTGATTAATTGAATAATTGATTGATTGAATAATTGATTGAATGATTGATTAAATGAATGATTGATTGATTGAATAATTGATTGATTAATTGATTGATTGATTAATTGAATAATTGATTGATTGAATAATTGATTGAATAATTGATTGAATGATTGATTAAATGATTGATTAATTGATTGATTGATTAATTGAATAATTGATTGATTGAATAATTGATTGAATGATTGATTAAATGA
>NW_024647924.1:0-214 GCF_008729295.1 Plectropomus leopardus
GAGCCTATGAGAACAGTGGGGAGGTGTTTGGAGATGTTGAGAAGCGGGTAAAAAAGGGGTTTCTGTTCATTCTTTCATTTTACTTTGTACTCAGCATGGATCCGCAAATACTGGAATCGGTTCGAATGGACGACACGGTTTCTAGACCGTTGGATGAAGATGAGGACCAGCCTGCCAATTGGTCCTCGTCGTTGCTCAGTCATACGCCTGTAAC
>NW_024647925.1:0-283 GCF_008729295.1 Plectropomus leopardus
TGACATTTCCATTCAGTGCATTTCCTGCAGTGTTATGTTTAAATGTCCTCTGTGAAAAGGGTGCATGGTGTTCAATGGGGAAAATGCTTTTTGGGCTGCAGTGGATATTTTTTCAAAGAACGTTTTAGGGGTGTTTATCATTACAAATAATGTTCCTTTAAGGTTGAATGCTGACTAAGACATAACCTTATAACTGCAACATTCTGAGGATGTTTTGGTGGATGTTGAGAGGTGACATCATAGAATCGTCTTTTTTAAAATGTTCCCACAAGCAACATTCAGA
>NW_024647926.1:0-273 GCF_008729295.1 Plectropomus leopardus
TATTAGTATTTACTTATGCCGCTGTATACTTCTACTCTGATGCAATTTGAAAGGTATTCCACTACATGTATCTGACAAATTAGTTACTAGTTGCTTCATTAATTTCTATTTTAAGTAAAAAAACATACATTTTATAAATTACAATGGATGTTTTTTTACTTAAAATAGAAATTAATAAAGCAACTAGTAACTAATTTGTCAGATACATGTAGTGGAATACCCTTCTAATTGCATCAGAGTAGAAGTATACAGCGGCATAAGTAAATACTAATA
>NW_024647927.1:0-483 GCF_008729295.1 Plectropomus leopardus
GACAGTCAGGGTTGGCTGCGACAGAGGCACTGCGAGAGAAAAAGTGGAGGAACAAAAGCTGAGATTGGGCTTCTGTGCTGAGTTTATTAGCTTAGGTTTTCTCCAGGTTCTCAGGCTTCTTCCCACAGTCTGAAGACATTGGAAACCTGTCACGGTTATATTCTGTTTCTCGCTCATCTTCAGCTGGGATAGTCTCAAGCCTCCCCAGGACCCTTAGCCCAGAGGTATACTTGCTGTTTAACCTTGCATTTGCATACATGTCAGGATGCATCTGGCTGCGTCTTGAGTGTTTTTGCATATATATTTACCTATGCACGACATGTGTTACTGGAGGATACCTCTAGAGGGCACACAAGAGAGCTCAGGCTGTATACAACTTCTGGATGTGTGAGACAACGTAAACAACAGACATGTGGACACTGGAGTAGGTTGCTATCGTGTTAATGCTTAGATCAAGTAAAAAAGTGACAACAGCAAAAACAT
>NW_024647928.1:0-249 GCF_008729295.1 Plectropomus leopardus
CCCGCCTAATGTATGTATGTGGTATAAAAAAAGAAAGCAGACATTCTGTCTATGGGAAAGAATGTCTGCTTTCTTTTTTTATACCACAATGAGCTTTATGTTATTGAAATGTTCTCACTTCTGAAACATAAAATTTACCCACATAATCAGAACAATCATTTAGCAGCTCGTAAGTCATCTATTACATCTATGATATCACAAACTTCAGTTTAAGTTCTCTAAGTTTTAGATTTTGGAGAATTATTCATA
>NW_024647929.1:0-535 GCF_008729295.1 Plectropomus leopardus
TGTCAGGTACCGTGTAACTATTTACATACACTCCCCTCCAAAAGTATTGGAACAGTGAGGCCAAGTCCTTTATTTTTGCTGTAGACTGAAAACATTTGGGTTTGACATCAAAAGATGAATATGAGACAAGAGATCAACATTTCAGCTTTTATTTCCAGCTATTTACATCTGGATCTGATACACAACTTGAAGATAGCACCTTTTGTTTGAACCCACCCATTTTTCATGTGAGCAAAAGTACTGGAACATGTGACTGACAGGTGTGTTTTGTTGCCCAGGTGTGTCCTACGACATTGATTATTTAAACAATAAATAACACTGAATCAGTTTCAGATTTGGGGTTTGCCTGATTTGCCAGACTGCATTTATAGTTAGAGGTGTAGCCAACATGAAAGCCAGAGAGCGTCTATGGGTGGAAAAGAAGCAATTGTGAAGTTGAGAGAAGATGGCAAATCAATCAGAGCCATTGCACAAAACACTGGCCATAGCCACTACAACCATTTGAAATGTCCTGAAGAAGAAAGAAACCACTTGT
>NW_024647930.1:0-11008 GCF_008729295.1 Plectropomus leopardus
AAAAACATATTGACTTTTATACTTTTATACACAAATATAGATTATATAGATAAAAATGGATCCACAGTCAGACAAAAGAAACACCGAAAAATAAAACCAAATCAAACCAACCTACCATTACTACCATTACTGCTACTATTAATGTTGTACTGGAACTAGTACTACTATTAATACCACTACTTTTACTACTACTACCACTGCTGCCACTGCAATCACCACTCCTAGTATTAAAAAAAGTACTGCTACTTCTTTTAATATGACTACTACAGCAACAACTACTGCTACTGCTTCTACTACTAATATTTCTACTACAATAACTGCTACTACTATTACTACTAGGAGAAGTACTATTACAATTAATTCTGCTCTAAAGCTAAAGCTATTACTACTACTACTGTTAGTAATACCATGACTGCTGCGTATTAATACCACTACATCTACTACTGCTACCGATACTACGGCTACTGCTACTATGACTAGTCCTTGTAGTAATAAAAGTATTGCTACTTCTTCTACTTCCACTACAACAACTACTACTACTATTACTAGTACTACTACTAGTAGTCTAGTCCTTCCCCTGTACTTTTGTTACTTCTGCATACTTTCAGCTTCAGAAACCATTCAGATGGCAAAATATTTTGCTCTTCAAGGACGTTTATGTCTCTGTTTTTTCGTACATTTTATGCCTCAAGATTGTTAAAAACTTCTTTCTTTTTTTTTTTTTTTTACTTTTTCAGTTGTCATAAGTTTCTTTCTTTGAGACTCTTTCATTTCATTTGTAGCTTCTTCACTTTGAAGCTGTTCAACTTTCATTTCAAGTTTTGCAGATGTTTCCAGCAATTTGCAATATATTTCTGCATTTTCAGCCATAGTTTTATTTCAGCTTTAAGCATCCACACGCATGTTACGCAGGAAATGCATTTTCAAGTTAATTTTGTGGCACGCCTGGATCTGTCTGTGAGCCCGGTTCAGCCGGAAACGTTTCCATCATGTGATATCAAGTTTTCCTGGGAGAAGACGACAGTTTTAGAGTGTTTTTCTCTGATCAGTGAATCACTTGAAGGATTGGTCATGATGAGTATTGGCTGATTTTGATCGGTTATCTGGAGCGTCAATCGTCTGTCAGCGGCTCGGGGATTTATAATACGAGTTACACTGTGGGGAAGAAAAATGAAACAGAAGGTATCCTGCTGTCCTATAAATGATGTGCATGTAATCTCACGTGTGTGGCAACATGTGAAAGTGTTGAGTGTGATGGCAGGGAGCCTGTTGTGCTGCGGCTGTGGCTGCTGCGGCTGCGACTGTGGCTGCTGCTGTGGCTGCTGCGGCTGCGACTGTGGCTGCTGCTGTGGCTGCTGCGGCTGCGACTGTGGTGGCTGCTGCGACTGTAGCTGCTGCGACTGCGGCTGCTGCAGCTGTGGCTGCTGCGGCTGTGGCTGCGGCGGCTGCGGCTGTGGCTGCTGCGGCTGCGGCTGTGGCTGCTGCGGCTGCTGCTGCTCTGTGTCATCATCATGTTTCTGTTGGTTTTCTGTTTGCTTCTTTATGTTTCTTGGGAATCTGAAAGATGAGTTAAACATGTGACAAATTCACACAAAAACACGTTTTATATTGTGATGTTTACTGTAAATGATGGACCGTGTAGTCAGCAGCGAGTAGCTCATTATTAGTGACGGTCATTTCTCAGAAACTCTCCGCTCTCTGTGATCTCCTCCAGCCAGACGAAACCTTATTCTGATTTTTGTCGTAAAGTAAAAACTTAATAATAATAATAATAATAATAATTCCTCATTTCAGCTTCATGAATCAGCTGTTTCTCATCCTTTGCAGCGCTTTCAATGCGAGCGACAGGAATAAATAGAAATTTCAGACCTGGAAAAGTTTTGGAAAACTAACTTAACCCTGAAAGTGTTTGAAAAAACATGTAATTTTTTTTTTTCACTAACCGGTATTATAACATATGATGTGTTCAAGGACCGTCAGATGTGAAAATCCAACAATAATTTCTGTTTGTACAGTTTCAATCAGAGAAATTCACATTTGTGTTACTTTTTTAACGAAGAGACGGTTTGAGTCACAGTTTGTGGCTTTGATTCAAACTGATCTCAGCCGTCTGCAGCAGATTTTTTCAGCTGTAGTTTGTTAACGTTAAAATCGCCACAGAGTGAAACGATTTGCTTTTCTGCCGAGTCAGCAGCCGTTAGTTTTGGTTACGATGAGTCATGCGTTTTACAGAGAGAGGATTCAGAGTCCTGCAGGGTTTACGTCCGCACAGGGACGTCCGCATACTTTTGGCCATGTATGAAAACATTGGTAAAATGAGAGGAACAGACTGAGGCTCAGAGGAAATAAAGATGATCAGCCAGAGATGATGAAATCAAACAAAGAGAAGACGAGACTATTTTACTGCCATTTCTCTGTAATCTCATCTGTTCATATTAGTGCGTGGGATTGGCCAGAAACCGGAAAATAATCCACAAAATGTCATTTTCTGTCCTGGGATGAAATGGATTTATAGAGCTGAAGTTTGGACCAAACAGCAGAGAACAGCTGGTGTCTGGAACGACAAATAAATTCAGTATATGTTATTATTATTATTATTATTATTGTTATTGTTGTTGTTGTTTATTATCAGACAAATAAAAGAGAATCTAAATAGACATTTTTATTTATTCCTTAACTTTTTTTTCTCACAAGGTTTCTCATAGTCAGATTCAAAGCATTATAATTTTACTTTTATTCCATTTATCTGATCTGGGCATTTAACCCTTGAAACCTTGATTAGATTGGTTGGATTCCTTTTAAAAACAATGAGCAACAAATTAAGAAATGATCCAAAAATAAGCAAGAAAATTAGCTGAAAATTTGGTGTAAAAAGGGGAAGTAAATTTAAGACCAACAACAACAAAGAAATTATTTAAAAAAGCTTTTAAATGTAGGTGCAATGTAATGCAATGTAGATGCAAGCTGACACTTTTTTGCAGTTTCTAATTAATACATTTTATTGGCGATCATTAAAATAAAACGCAGATGCAGGTAATTGGCAAAATGCCAAATATCGGTCCTGATAATGGGACCGCTGATAATTTCGTGGCGGACGGTTCCTTTAAAAGACGAGCGCAGCTGCTTCTTTCTGTTGTTTTCCTCCATCTGATCATCCCGAGCTTTGTGCTTCTCCGCATGAGAGCCAGCATTTTTATTTTTTTTTTGTGAGTTAAAAGGTTATTTTTAGTTTGTGCTGACTTCATCCCAGAAGACGGCGCTGAGTCAGCGTCAGTTTGAGTCCACCGTGCTCAGGTGTGGGGTCACATGGGGTCAAAGTGTTTCACCTGTTGGCAGTGCCAGACGAGTCGGGTTTTTTTTCACACACCGAAATATGTCCCGACGGTTATTCATTGTTCCCAACGGTCATTGAAAACCTGGAAAAGTCATGGAATTTGCAAATACCAACTGCATTCAGTATTTAAATGTCCTGGAAAAGTTTGGGAAATCTAAATATTCCCCGAAAACTTTGGAAAAGCCCTGGAGTTTTGACCTCCATAATAACACATGATGTGTTCAAAGACCGCCAGACATTTGAAAATCCAACCTGAATTTCTGTTTTTACAGTTTCTGGCTGATAAATTGTGCCACTTTTGCTGATTTCTTTAAATATAACAGGCAGGCCCAGGGGTTTGGAAGGCATGTTTTCTGTAAAAATCACCAATATATAGAGGGAAAAAAAATCCCCAAACATTTTTCTTTAAAAAATCACCAAAAATGTGAGAAAAAAAACCCCAAAAAACAAATTTTTTTCCTTAAAAAAGTAGCCAAAATTTTAAAAAAGAAAAGAAAATCACCAAAGTCTCTTAAGAAATTGAATAAATAAAAAACGCCAAAACTTTTTCTTAAAAATAATCAAAATTGCTACAAATCATTAAAGAAAAAACCACCAACATTTTTACTGTTACATTTTAATTGTTAAAAACTTTTTCGAGAAAAAAAAATGCTAAGATCCTTTTCTGAAAAAATGCCAGAAATTAAAACAAATACTTTTTTCTCTTTAAAAATCAGCAGTAAAATAAAAAGAAAATCCATATGCCCCTCCCCAAAGCCAAAATAAAAAACACAAGTACCTCCACCGTGTTTTAAAAATAATTTGACATGCCTCCGCCTTTTTGTACTACGCCGCCACGCTCATAAATTACATAAAGTCTATAAATTATATTTAAATATTCAGTCCTGAACCTGTCCTTAATTCAGTATTTTTTGTAAAGCTTTATATACTTAAAAAGCTGTTATAGGTTGAAGAAAACAACCTGATGAGGAGGATCAGTATCATCTTTTAAATTTCCCTCAAAGTCCTGGAAAAGTCCTGGAAATGTTATGGTAAAAATGTGTCTGAAAGCTGATCAATAATAGTTTGATGCCTTCAAGTTTAGTTCAGATATTTATGTTTCCAAAGGATGAATCACATGATTTTAAAAAGGAGCGTACACAAAAAAGGCACTTTAAGATGCATTTAAACGGGGGCGAGGAGGAGGTCGACAGACTGCGAGCTGGTGTTGAACGAGTGTTTTTCTGCCGTGACTCCGCCCGTCTGGCACTGAAACATGTGGAAATGAGACGCCCCCTGATGTGTGCGGAGGCAGCTGCAGCGCGCTGCGTCCGTTTGCACTGAACTCTTCTCTTTCTTTCCTCTTTCTCTGATTGTAAACAAACCTCGACACTCGTAGGACTCCCCCCTCCTAAACGAAATCCTGCACACGTTGGCGCAGGCCCAACGCCCACCGGGCCCGGACCGACATGTAAGTACTGGACGCCTGCTGTTGGTGGGAGGGGGTGTCGGTGTCGTCCACCCTCGCCGCATGTCCCATCCAGTCCTCATGTTGCTTTGGACCAGCGGGGGGGGGGGGGGGGGGCTCTGGGTCCAGGGTCAGGGGGTCGGGTCGGCCCAGATGGCCTCAAGGTGTCGCTGTTGTTCACTGATTAAAAAGCTGGAGTCTGATGTGGAACCACAGAAGAAGAAACTTGCGGCGTGAAGACGCAGCTGGTCAAACAGGAGACGACTGAATGAGTCATTCTGATTTTTAAAAAAAAAGGAGAATAAAAGTCAAAAAGAGCTGAAAGATTCCTGCAATATTCTTAGTTTGTTAATTAATTTTTTTAAAGATTTTAAAATGACATTTTTAAAATATTTTTGTGTCAGGTTGTAGCCAAATAAATAAATGAATAATTAAATTTAAATCTGCATGGTTAAATCTGGGGTGCATCCCATGTCTCTTTTTTTACTCAGGGTGCATACAGTCATGAAAAACCTGGAAAAGTCATGGAATTTGCAAATGGCGACTTCCAGGCCTGGAACAGTCTAGGAGAACTAAAAATACTCCACTTAATTTTGGAAAGCCATTCAATTTTGTTTCACAAACCTGTATAATTGACACAATAATAACACAATGTTTTCGAAACCAGCAAAACGTTTTAAAGCAAATGTTTACCTTTAAAAATGACCAAAAAAATAAATAAATAAAAAGTCATCAGAATTTTTTTAAGAAAAAAAATCACCAAATTTTTGTCTTTGAAAATCACAAAAAAATATTTTAAGAAAAAAAAAAACAAACAAAAAAACCCAACAATCACCAAATGTTTGTCTTTAAAAATAAATGAAAAGGGAAAAAAAATCTCAAATTTAAAAAAAAAAAAAAAAAGCAGGCGAGTCTGATGGGATCAGTTTGTTCCAGCTGCTTCTTCTCGCTGCTCAGCGCTGTTTTTATATTTGATCAGTTATAATAATCTAATCATTATAGTAATAATAATAATGATAATGAAAAAGACAGCGGGCGAGTTGGAAGGAAACACAGCGACATGTTGAGGCGGTGTGTGTGCCGGGTTCAGGGGCCATGGTTCATCGTGCTTTCATTCATTTTGGTTCATGTTGTCGGTCTGAACAGTACACCTCCTGTCCTCAGCCCGGAGACATTCACGGTCTGTCCCACAGTGTCTCACCTCAAACCTGAGGCGTTAAAATTACTGTGTAGAAAAATGAAAAAATGGACGCTCGGATCAGATTTGATCTCCTGAATTATTAGTGTCTGCAGGTCGAAAACATTAAAAAATTGTATCATTAAAAGTCGGCTGCTGTCCCTCAGACGGTGAACTGTCTGATTTTGTTAATCACAGAAAAATAATCAACTTTTTTTATTGTTTAACTTTAAGACGACAGCGAACGGAGCACGAGAGCCACCGGCTTCTTAAAGCTCCACTGTGTGTTCAGGAGAAAATGTATCGTCAGAAAGTGAATATAATTTAATCATCGTGTTTCCTTTAGCGTTAAATCAGCTGAAAATAAGAACCGGAGCCCAGAACAGAACCAAAACCTAACCTAACCAAACACTGCTGACGATTTGCATCGGCCGCCGTAGTCAGAAGTCCCTCTGTGACGAGCAGCTTTGCAGAAACACTTTTTTTAAACGTGAACCATCTTTATTGAGTGTTTTTCACGGTTAAAATCCTGAAAATGCCCTAAAATCCTTAAAATGTCCTGAAATCCTAGAAATGCCCCAAAACCCTGAAAACGTCCTACTATCTTAGAAATATCCTAAAATCTGAGAAATATCCTAAAATATAAGACATTTTATGAAATCCTAGAAATGTCCTAAAATTCTTGAAACTTCCCCAAATCCTATAAACATCTTAAAATCCTAGAAATGTCCTAAAATCCGTGAAAAATCTTGGACATTTCCTAAAATCCAAGAAATTTTTAAAATACAAGAAATTTTCTAAAATCCGAGACATGTTCTGAAATCCCAGAAATGTCCTAAATTAAGAGGAATCTCGCTAATATCTTCAAAATGTCCTAAAATCTGGGAAATGTCCTAAAATCTGACAAACATTTAAAAATCCTAAAAATGTCCTTAAATCTTAGAAACGCCCTAAAACCCTAATAAATTTCCTAGTCCTAGAAACACGTATGTGGCTGCTGCGTTTGGCCCCTGGCCTTTAGTCATTTTGCAAAAGTGGCCCCCCCCCAGTCAAAAACTCGTGCAGAGCTCCTTTCCGTGACAAGCCGAACGAGTAAACGGACACGAACAAACCCTCCGGACCCCGAGACCCATAAACGTGCGGAGCGTTTTGAGAGTTTCGGGTCCGTCAGAGAGACCGGAGCTGTACTGGTGTTCAGGACCTTCATGGTGGTGGTTCTTGTGGATCTCAGGTGTGTTTGCAGGCTGCAGCTCGTGTGTTTGACTCTTTCCGTTTTCTCGGTTTGAACATCACGTGATCCTCATGTTTTCGGTTGTTGAGCGGAAATGAGCGAACGTTAACGGTGTCAGAGGAGATCTCAGTTTGACGTGTTTGTAACTTCCACACTTTGTTTTTCGTATGCAGGATGTTTCGTCTGCGTTAATCTGAAAAGGCATCAGATATGAAAATAGCAATTTTCAAGCCTGGAAAAGTTTTGGAAAACTAAATATACCCTGAAAATTTTGGAAAAGTCATGAAAATCCAAAGATAATTTCTGTTTTTACAGTTTATGACTGTGATAAGTAGTAAATTCAAATTGAATATTCAGTTTTATTCCAACTGAATTTTTTTTTTTTTTTAAACATAGATGTTCAAAAACTAATATAAGAAACAAAAAAGAACCAAGAAAGAGGATCACTTTATGTTTCAGAGAATGTAAAGTCATGAAAATTTGCCTCAAAGTCATTGAAAAGTGCTGTAAATATATAGGTCACAATGTGCATGAATGAGTGTAAACAAACATCAGCCAACACGTGCGGCTCAGTTTAGAAATCGTCACGCAAACGATCAGTATTTTACCCTCAGCTCTGACAACAGTCGAGTTTTTACACTTTCATTAGATGGATTAACAAGAAGTAAAAGTACAACTACCAACTTTAAAAAATACAGTTCAAATTAAAGTAATTTAAAGTGAATTTATCTTACTGTTTTGGTGCAATAATGATAAACAGTATCAAGTATAAAAATCAAGATATATAATTTAGAATAGAAAAAAAGACAAAGTATGAAAAAATACAATAAATACTTAAATATATACTTTTTAAAGTGGTAGCGTTTCACAGTTTTGTGCAGGAATGCGCAGAATATCAGTTTTTTTTCCAGACTGTAGTTTTCATGTGAAAAACGGCGGTTGCATCACTTCCTGCGGAGCACTAAATGTTTTATAAGGAGGCATGACACGCCACTATGACACGCATGAGGGTGGACGCAGCCACATGTCACATTCATGGGACTGTAAATTATTCATACTTGTGATTCCCACCCGCCCACGCGGCCTCGTCTCCTGCTGCCGCAGCGCTGCACACTCTTCCTCCTCCTCCTCCTCCTCCTCCTGCTCGGCCATTTGGTGTTGAGTCATACATGTAACAGCGAGCAGTCTGTGACTGTGGAAGTGAAGCTCTCGAGTTTAGAACAAAAGCTGAAGCCGAGTCTTGTTGTGCGACTGAGTCTCAGCGGTGCCGGCACCTGTTGCTCTTTTTGATATTGGTGGTGAGTTTGTGGTCGGATGTTAAGCCGGACGCCTCGGCGCCCCTGAGACGAGCACAGACAAAGTTTGTCATCGTTTTGTTGATTAATTAACTGATGGACAGAAAGTAAAGTGGTAACTATATTTATGAATCCACAATAAAAAGCCAAAAAAGTGCTGATTCCAGCTGCTCAGGTGTAAGAATTTGTGTATTTTTTAAAAAAAAAAAATCTTTAGAAAAAATCTATTAGAGCCAATATATCTGTTTAGCCTTTCACAGATATATCCATATAGATGTATATATGTTGTCCGACATGCACTGTTATGGGTGTAATAAATGAAAAAGGTGTTTGTAATAATTTATAGTTATTAAATCTCCAGTGACGTTTGCTCAGGCTTCCTGCGGATCCTTAAAAAGTCTTAAAAAGCTTTGAATTCATTAATTTAAAAAGGAGGCCTCAGTTGGAAGTAACATGTCTTTAATCAGTCTTTCAAAGGTCTTAAGATGCTACGAAAAAAAAAAAATGCTAAGATTTGGGATGCAGGATATTATGAGTAATTTTTTCTTTCTTTTAAAAAAAAATCTGAGAAACCTTATAAATATCCTTAAAACCTAAAATCTAAAATCTCAGAAACATCGTAGAATCTTAAAAATGCCATAACATCTGAGAAATGTCATAAAATCCTAGAAACATCCTCAAATCGGAGACACGTCCTAACATCCTATAAATTTCCTAAAATCCTGAAAACACCCTTAAATCCTAGAAACTTCATAAACTCCTTAAAACACCCCAAAATCTGAGAAAGGTCCTAAAATCATAGAAACTTGCTAAAATTGTGTAAATGATGTGACAGGGACATGGATCAAGAGACATGGATCAAGAGAGGGAGGGCAGGGGCCCACGGTGACTGCAGGTGCACAGGGCCTTGAATTTTGGTGCTGCGGCCCTGGAAATTAGTACTTTCAGCTCACAGTACTTTGGGTTTCTTCCTTTGGTCGTTGCAGCTCAGGATCAGCGCGTTAGTTTGAGACACTGCAGATTTCCCGCCGCTCCTGAACGCAGCCTCGCGGGGGGTTCAGAGAGTCCCGCTCCCGCTGAGCTCCGGGATGAAGGAGGACCGGGGGAGGGAGGAGGGGGCTCTCCGGTGAGCACACTCTCCGCCGCCGGTAGGTCGTGGCTGTCGGTTGTTCTCGGTGTGTGCGTGTGCATGTGTGACGTTAATGATGAGACTTTTAACGAAAGCGTGCATCAAACCGGCCGGCTGGAGCTCGCACGCGCAGCAGGAGTGACAGCACGCGATGAGATGCTTATTTTCCCGGGCTTCACTCCCGGCTCGGAACGATGGACTGCATCTGTATTGTCACGACTAAGGTAAAGCCTGAAAACCCTCCTTTAAACACCGACACACACACTCTGTCGCCGGCGGGTTCACTCGTCATCATTCCGGGTTAAATTCGGCGTGTGTGTGATCCGACAAACTGCGCTCGTTTCACGACGAAAGCTACTTTTTTCGGAACTACTCGCTGCAGAATCCCATTGTATTTTCCCACTAAAATAGCGCAGATCACCAACGGAGGCTGGTGATGGAATGTGGCGACCAAAACATAAAAAAGTTGAATTTGTGTGGGAATGCAGGAAATCTTTATGGATTGTGTGAATGCCGAATTGAATACAACACTGTCGACATTTGAGGAGTGACATCTTTTTAATCTTAAATTTGACGCGTTTTTACGTGCAAGTAAGAAATATTTAATTTGTCATATTTCTCTGTGGTAATTTGGCCATGGATCTTCAGTTTATGAAACTGATTATTTGTCACTTTTTTTTCTAACGTTTTGTTGATACTGTGGAAATGTTATATAACTGAAATGAGGTAACATTATTTGATGGTCATGGACATGATGGTCAGTGGTTTGCAGTCTAATCTGTGCCTTTGTATTGATTACATACATAATTGGTAACTGGCTAATCAGACCAATAATCAGCTAATTTTGCAAATTTTTTAAAGGTTGTATGTGAGGAAGAGTTGCACTGTTTGCTTTAATTAACTTTCCCAATTAAACCTGATTTATGCTGTTATTAATAATGACTTGTGCTGAAAACTCTACAACGCCCCTTGGATAGTCATTTTTTAAGTCACATTATAAACCTTTATCCATCCAGAAAAGGCGAATCACAGTCTGATGTCGTCTCTCTGTTGCTGCTGCGAAGCTTCGGTGCTGCTGAAGGAGGAAAAGTTCATTTTTCACCTCCCACACGTTATTTCAGGCCAGGTGGGCGACCTGGAGCCTCTGTATCATCCAGGCTGCTGCTGGTATTATTCCATGCACTCCTGGAAAACCTGGAAAGTTCTACACTAGTTTATCAGATTAAAAGAGAAGAGAGCGAAATCAGGAAAAAATGTCCTGGAAAATGTTTCGTCTCAGAAAAATTCAAACAGGTTTAGTTCAGGTCTCTGGTTGGTCCAGATGTTTTTTTTTTTTTTTTTTTTTTTTTTACAGTTTTATAGCTTTGTAACATCATTATTCAATATCTTTTAAAA
>NW_024647931.1:0-436 GCF_008729295.1 Plectropomus leopardus
ATTTGGGCAAAATTGTCCCTAACCCAAAGTTATTGATGTCAGTTTTTTCTCCGGCTTTGGTTATTTTAAAATAGTCTTTAATATGATTCTCAGGGGTATAAAAAAAGTCTTACGAAGTCTTAAATCTAACCTTCCCTACGCTGTAGGAACCCATAAAGGTCACAGAACTGATTTTCTGCAATGATCCAAAATCCAATGGAAAAATCCCATAGGCTTCTTGATGAGGGAGCCAGGGCGATGCCAACTTCTGTGTCAGCCCACAGAAAAACGTCAGCCCTGGGGCGCTCTGTTATCTTCTGGCTGTGTCTTCTTATCTCACTCAGGGCAAGAAAATCAATAACAGTATTTCTTATAATGGCAAGCTATTCCTTTAAATACATCACAAAGACGGCTGAGAAAAAGTGTAAAAAGAGACTGGAATGAAATCATTTTTTAA
>NW_024647932.1:0-473 GCF_008729295.1 Plectropomus leopardus
ACAAAAAAGACTCTTACGTCAGAATGCTGCTCATAGACTTTAGCTCACCATTCAACACAATCATCCCGCAACAGCTCATTACAAAACTGGACCAGCTGGGATTAAACACCTCACTGTGCAACTGGCTGCTGGACTTTTTGACTGGGAGACCTCAGGCAGTTCAGGTCGGCAGAAACACATCCAGCACCACCACACTGAACACGGGGGCCCCCCAAGGATGTGTGCTGAGCCCCCTCCTCTTCACTCTGCTGACCCACGACTGCACACCGTCGCACAGCTCCAACCTCCTCGTCAAGTTCGCCGATGACACAACTGTGGTGGGTCTCAACAGCAATGATGACGAGACGGACTACAGGAGCGAGGTGAGCTGCCTGACCTTGTGGTGTGAACACAACAATCTCTCTCTGAACGTGGAGAAGACGAAGAAGATTGTTGTGGACTTCAGGAGAAAACGCCCCCAGCACGCTCCTCTT
>NW_024647933.1:0-224 GCF_008729295.1 Plectropomus leopardus
ATCATAGTGACATCCTTAACCAACAATATATGTGCGTAACATACAAACTACCAGAGACTAAATGTATCAATATTTATGTATATTATTGTTATGCTTTAGTCATTATTGTTATTTTTATGATTATCTCACCCTCTCTCGCTCTGTCCTATGTATCAATTTATCAGTTTGTCATATATTACATCTACTGCACATCTGTCCGTCCTGAAGAGGGATCCCTCCTCAGT
>NW_024647934.1:0-212 GCF_008729295.1 Plectropomus leopardus
ATTAACAGTAGTTAGCGAAAGGCACAGAAGTGATCCATGTATTGATCTGACCAAAGCCACCAAAGAAGAGGCAGGCAGCATAATGTTGAAGAGTTTATGTGGTAAAAATCACCAGTTGCAGCTGGCTGGCCAGTGACTTCCACCTCACACAGCGTCAGGTATTCTTTTTTTTCCAGGAATCACAATGGTTATGTACCGGCCTTCCATTCCAT
>NW_024647935.1:0-279 GCF_008729295.1 Plectropomus leopardus
GTCACACCTGTCTGTCTGTCTGTCTGTCACACCTGTCTGTCTGTCTGTCTGTCACACCTGTCTGTCAGTTTCACCTGTCTGTCTGTCTGTCTGTCACACCTGTCTGTCTGTCTGTCTGTCACACCTGTCTGTCTGTCTGTCTGTCACACCTGTCTGTCTGTCTGTCTGTCTGTCTGTCTGTCACACCTGTCTGTCTGTCTGTCTGTCTGTCACACCTGTCTGTCAGTTTCACCTGTCTGTCTGTCTGTCACACCTGTCTGTCAGTTTCACCTGTCTGTC
>NW_024647936.1:0-426 GCF_008729295.1 Plectropomus leopardus
TCCACAGGGCCTGAGAAGGGTGCACCGTTCCCGGCGGCGCTGCAATACCGGGTCGATGCGTGGAGCGAATGGGGCAAGCCCCTTGTTCGGCCCCTGCTGCCAAAAATCCGTTTAATATGTTGTCCCCGTATAGAGGACATATCAGATATTAAACTGATAAGAACAGATACTACACTTGATCTTAGCCAAAAGGCCGCGAAGCGATGACCCCCAAGCGCTTGCTGCCCAGTGCAACCTCCTGGGGCGGGTCTCACTTGTCGTGGTGGCGTCGTCTCCATTGGGCACGAGAATGGCTGCTTGCGCACGAGAACAGCCGCCTGCGCGTCACGCCCGCCCGTGGTGAATCGCTCCAGTCTAGGCTTGCTGTTCACAAATGCAAAAGGCTCAACCAAATGGCAAAGCCTGTCAAAAATAGGTTCAACTCAG
>NW_024647937.1:0-202 GCF_008729295.1 Plectropomus leopardus
TTTGGTCATAAATCAGTTTGAACTTATATATGAAAATAAATAGTTTTCTAACCTATAAAACATTTAATGGGGGCAAACGTGTATGCATGCTTAACACAGCGCTGGGAAACAAAGCATTTTTTAAGTGACTGTAAGATTTAAAACAGCAAATGCAGCTTTAAAATGGCCTCCCAAATAATATGTCAAGATCCACTACATGGTA
>NW_024647938.1:0-224 GCF_008729295.1 Plectropomus leopardus
ATGTAGTCCATTTTTCACCTCCTGAACCCTTTTCATTTGAGCTGCAGTGATATAAATTTAAAAGGTTTGGTCATAATTCAGTTTGAACTTATATATGAAAATAAATAGTTTTCTAACCTATAAAACATTTAATGGGGGCAAACGTGTATGCATGCTTAACACAACGCTGAGAAACAAAGCATTTTTTAAGTGACTGTAAGATTTAAAACAGCAAATGCAACTTT
>NW_024647939.1:0-218 GCF_008729295.1 Plectropomus leopardus
TTTATTTTCATATATAAGTTCAAACTGATTTATGACCAAACCTTTTAGATTTATATCACTGCAGCTCAAATGAAAAGGGTTCAGGAGGTGAAAAATGGACAACATAAATTCAACATTACAGATCAATAACAAAACCTATGTTACAAAACTACAATAATCCACCATGTTTTTTCTTTGGCTCAATGTTGCATTCTGACATTTTATTTCTGTTTCCTGAA
>NW_024647940.1:0-392 GCF_008729295.1 Plectropomus leopardus
TCCCACTCGGCCGTTCCCCACAGGCGTGCTCGGCCCGTGAGGTGGTTAATAGCAAACGCCACTCTGGCTCCCTCTGTGGGGAATGTGTGTGGCTGCAGAGCAAACAAGATGGAACAGTTCGTCAAGAACGGGATGCACCCCTCTGGATCTCCGGCATACCGTTCTGGCGCGCCCACCCGGGGTTCTGGAGCGGAGCTGGGCGATGGAGTGGAACTGGGAGCCGGTTGAGCGGAACTTGCAGCTGGGGCGGCGTGCTGTGTCAGCGTGGTTGCCATCTGTTGGACCTGATTAGCCAACAGGGTGAGAGCTCTTTCCAAGGCAGAGGCAGACTGACGAGCCTCAGCTGCGTTGGAGGAGAGCTGAGCCTCGTGCTGCTGCAACATTCCCTCGAC
>NW_024647941.1:0-6316 GCF_008729295.1 Plectropomus leopardus
ACACATTTATGATTTTGAAATGTTTACATACTAGAGCTAATTGAGTATTATTCTTACTGTATTTCTATTTCTTATTTTTTACACACACTACACATTCAGCGTATTATACATTGTTTTTATTATTACCGTATTCGTATTTTATATATATTTGCATACTTTGTGCTGTTATTTATTTTTCACTTAATATAATTCTTATTTTTCCCGGGGATCAATAAAGTATGCCTGATTCTGATTTTATTAGCATTTAAAATTATCTTTAATCGTTATGCGTATGACAATAAATAATTTTAAACTTAAAAGAAAATCTGAAAGGCTTTCTAAATACGGAAATATAAAATAAAATGCCAAAAGGAACTATTAAAGCTAAAATAAATTGGCTTTCGTGGATGTTGTTGTTCTTAGCTTTGGTTAGCCTCAATTAGCATTTAGCTACGCTGACAGCGCTGTGAAGCTAACGGCTAGGCTAACGGCTAAGTAGCTCCAGCCGAGCTAACGGTAACACCGGAGCGTTCCGCTATCCGTGACCCGTTAGCTTCGCCGCTTAGCCGGCTACATTACGAACATCTGACTGGCCGTAAACGTACGTTCATTTCACAGTAAAATGTTCGGAGGATTCGCTAATTTTCTCCAAACAGCAACATGTCTGTCTTTGTCCGGTTGCTGTCAGCTTGTGTCAGCCTGAAAGCAGCGTTCGGTGTTCGGGGTGTGCTAACCTGGAGCTCGGCCCTCTCCACCTCCCAGTGCGCCCTCTCCATCTCGAACCGGGCCCACTCGTGCTGGATGTAGTGCAGGATGCCGGGGATGGTGTACTGCTGCTGCGGCCGGGGCAGCTCGTCCGGCTGGTGCGGCACCATGACTCCTCCGCCGCCTGCTCCGATGGGCGGGTTGCTGCTGGTGCTCCCGGGCTGCTGCTGCTGCTGCTGCGGCGGTGGAGGCTGTCTCGGGGCGGCCGCTCCGACCCCTCCTCCGCCGGGGAGCTCATCCATGTTTTTTTTTTTTATTTTTTTTTTTTTTTTTTTTTTTTTAGAAAAGTAGAAGGAAAGTCCCAGGCAGCTGCGCTCCGCTCACAGGATTGCCGTCCCCCCCTAAAGGCCCGTGTCCCCGCTCCGTGCCTGTGGCGCCGGCGCGGCCGCGGTGAGTGAGGCTGGCTGCCCCCGGAGCGCTGCGGTCGGTGCGTGCGGGCGGCTGATTGCGGGACGCGGTGTTTGTGTGTGGCTCTAACCGGCCGCCATTACTGCTCCCTCTCTCTCCCCGAGCCGATGACGGAGGGAGAACCCGGCCGCGCTGCATGACGGGAAAACAGCCGTCCTCCTGTCATCACATGAGAGACGTTCAGGACACCGACAGAGTGTAGGAATTATTCAATTCTACAATTCTACAATTTCATTTAGCAGACGCTTTTATCCAAAGCGACGTACAACACAAGCAAGAATTTAGACTTAAGGAAAAAACCCTTAGTAAGTGCAAAAAGTGCTTCAGGTGTGATTGGTCACAGGTCTAGTGGCCCCCCCCCTTTTTTTTTTTTTGAAACCAAAGTAATAACCAGTAGCGATCTCAGCATCTGAGATTCAACATCTCAGTGTCACTACTTACGATGACAGCCAACATACAACATCACACAACTTTGTCAGTGCTAGATAATCATTAGGTGCTGGGTTTGGACCTTCTGACTTAATTTACCCCAAAGGGCAAAGAGGAGAAGAGTCAGGTTATTCACACTCACCTGAGTCAACAACAACAGCAGTACTTGTACAACTACCAGTAGCATTAATAATACTACTGCTACTATTGATACTACTGCTACTACTACTACTACTACTACTACTAATACTACTACTGCTATTACTATTACTATTATACTACTAATAACAATAATAATAATGATGATGATGATTATTGTTTTGTATATAAATAAACTTTGCTGTACAAACTGCAAACAGACTTCCTCCTGTCGTCACATATGAGACGTTCAGGACACCTCGAGAGTGCAGAAATTATTTATACTGACCCGAGATGACGACAACACTGAAATACTACTAATAATACTAAAGTAACTAAATGTAAATGTAGAGGTCGGAGTTCCCCCAGTGTCCGTTAATAACACACAGAATCACTCTGCTCTTCGACTTTCACTTTGGACACTCAAGATATTTTATTTCACTCATCGTAAACACTATTTAGAGCCGTTCATATAAACATCAAAATGTATTATAAGTGAAAGACAACATTTAAATGTATAAATGTTAGAAATTCCTTTTGCATTTTGTTTTGGATTTAAAAATATTAAATATTTTTGTTTTCACCCTAATATTCCTTTAAAACTGTTCAATACACGTTCACTACATTTACATTTAATTCATATACATCTGATACGTTCCAGTTATTCTTATTATATATGTTAGTATTATATCAGTTTATTTGATTTGCGATTACCATTCACCCGTCTCCCACAAATTTATACCATTTAATTTCATATTTTAGGTGTATTATATCTTATCACAATAATAAGTATCTTCTATTCTGGTATTTTGATTATTGCTGTGTTTTATCTGAGATTCTCATTTTTAAATATGTGTTTTTTTTTCTTTTTAGACATTTTTATTAGCACCTAAAAAGTATCTTTAATTGTTGTGTATGACAAAAAAAAAAATAAGACTTGAAACTACAATAACTAAAAACTTGAAACTGAAATTCGGTCTGAACAATAAAATCCTACTCTGCTTTTTGTTTCTTCAACGCACCAGAAGACGACTCTACTGAGCATGCGTCAGAAATGCTAACAGCTCAGTTAGCTTCACGGTGCTGGAAGACTCTTGAACAGTTGAACTTTATTTTAAATTCAGTTTATTTTCGGAGCTTCTGCGCGCTTGAATGTTCACTGAGAGCAGCGGCTGAAACAGCAGTTAGCTGCTACTGTTGTTTTTACCTGCGTTATGATGGAGCTCATTTAGCTTCAGTTTAGCTTCATGCTAACAGCTGCCGGTAAGTTCAAAAACAAACGAACAAAATAAGGTCGTGACGTTAACCGACAAATTACGTCGTTTAACGGCCGCTCAGAGCCGTTATACCGTCTGTTTACCGGTTTTATTGCCGGTTGTAAACCGATCAGACGTGATAATGCGGCGTGCTGCCTTCAGGGGCTGCTCGGACACTCCGCCGCCGGTAACGGAAGCCGTGAAGTTGAAATTGTCCCAGACGGGCCGCAGAAATATCGCGGTACTTTTTGTTTAGCAATATCGTATCGGACGATAAAAGTATCGATACTTGTTTTATGTAAATCATTAATCTATTGACACCTGAGTAAAATGGCTTTAAAACACAAAACAAGGGAAGAAGGCAAAGAATAACTTAAGAAGAAATTGCAAATAAATGACCTGAAATTAAAAACAAAAAAGAAAGACAGAAAAGAAAAGTCAAAATGAGAAAATTACCTTTAAATTACTTTTTTTATTACGTTAAACAAAGTTAATAATTTTGTAACATAATAATAAATATAGTTTTATGGGAGATTTTTCCCAAATGTCTAAAGTTTATTGACTCCCGTTTCTGTTCTGATTATTGTGTGTGTGTGTGTGTGTGTGTGTGTGTGCGTGTGCGCGCAGCGGTGTGACAGCGGGATGATAAAGTTCGTGCTTATGGTGAACCGGCAGGGACAGACTCGTCTGTCCAGGTATTTCACACCTGTGGAGCTCAGCAGGAGGACGGCGCTGGAGGCCGACGTGGTCCGCTGCTGCCTGAGCCGCAAGAAGGACCAGGTCCCCAACTGTCCGTCTGTCCATCTGTCCGTCTGTCCATCTGTCCGTCTTTGTCTGTCTGTCTGTCTTTCCATCTGTCTGTGAGAAGTAAACCAGTTTTTTTCAGTATCTGATATTGACCTTGGCGGTGTGTCCCTGTCCTCTGTCCCTGTCCTCTGTCCTCTCCCAGTGTTCCTTTGTGGAGTACAAAGACTTCAAACTGGTTTACCGTCAATACGCGGCGCTCTACATCGTGGTCGGCGTCACGGACAGCGAGGTGAAAGACGCGCCTGCTCGACGTCACGTCACGTCACAAAGCTGCACGATAAGCTGCGACGTCTCTTAGATTCTCCTCTCGGACATTCATCTGCTGGATCTGATTTTGTGTTTTTCTTTTATGTCTTTAATTTGATTTTATTTGCGGTTTTGTTGCTTTCATCGCTGCAGTAGTTTTTGTTTCTTTGTATTATTTTATATTCATATTTTGCGTCTTTTGTCCTTTGTGCTGATTGTAATTTGAGCTGGACGGCAGCAGACTTTTGTCTCGCTCACTGTTTGGCTTTCTGTTGTTGTATCACCGTCTTTATTTTTCAGTTATTTCATTTTTTGTCTTTAAATTTTGCGATTAAAAAAAAGGAAATCTTTTATCCTAAAATCACTCTGGGTGATGATCTTTCAGTGATTTTGGGGTTTGGTGCTGCAGGAACGTTTGAATCTGTGTGCTTTGTTTTTTTGTCTCCTCAGAACGAACTCTCCGTCTACGAGCTGGTTCATAACTTCGTGGAGGTTTTGGATAAATACTTCAGCCGCGTGGTGAGTTCACGTTGTGTCAGGAAACACGCTCGCGAAGGTTTCCAGCCGCGGCTGAGTTTGGGAATTTTGGAGAAGAAATTTGTTTTTTGGTTGGAAATCGTTCCTTTGCGTGATTTTTGATTTTGATTTTGACGGTGGTGAATAGACGTCTGAGTGGGGCTGAAGAGAATTTATTTTTGGGAAAAATGAGTAACAAATTATTATTAAAAAGATAGTAAAAAATAAATTTCTAAAAATGTTGTAACTTAATTTTAAATATGTAATTATAATAATTAGAAATGTAGTTTTTTTCCTAGGTTACATAAACTAATTCTCTTCATTTCCTTTGAGATTTTTTCTTTCCTCAGACGTTTTACTTTTTTAATTTTCTCTTTTTTCTTTGACATTTTTACCTAAATTTTAAAAAATTAAAAAAGTTTTGAAATCTTATTTCTTACAGTTTGAACTGAATGCACCAAAACACGGCTGATGTCTTTGTGTCTCTGATGTCTTTGTCTCTTTGTGTCTCCCCACAGAGCGAGCTGGACGTATCCTTTAACCCGACCAATCACAGCCGCTCCCTGTGAGCACCACTTCCTGTCTGAGCCCTGAACGTTTGTTTGTTTCTTTGACTGCTCGTCTTCAGATCATGTTCAATCTGGACCGAGTCCACATCATCCTGGATGAGATGATCCAGAACGGACACATCGTGGAGACCAACAAGAGCCGCGTCCTCGCACCGCTCGCCGCCCTCGACAAGATGGCAGACGGCTGAGGCTCGACAGGAAGTGATGTCAGACTGACATCATCAGCAGGAAATGACATTGTTTATATTTGTTTGATTATTTTTTGGGTCGAAATCCTTTGAATTTTTCTGCAGTAAAACGTTAAATTTGCAGCCTGATGTTTGTTTGTTTGTTTACTTTATCACTGCAGCTGATAAACAAACACGTGTCAAATGTAAATAAACGTAAATACTCGACAGGATTCAGACAGATTTTTACCAATAAATTCACGACTTTTCCAGGACTCCGAGGGATTTATTTTTGTCTTGTTACAATTTTTTTTTTAAATAAATGATTTTAGCTATTTTTCCCCAATAATCAATTTCTGGATTTTTTTTATGTGAAAATGTATTTCTATATAAACAATTATTTTTTGGTCAATTTTTAAACAAAAAAATAATGTTGGTGACTTGCTCATTTAAAAAAAAAAAAAAATCTGGTGATTTATTTATTTAATTTGGTGACTTTTTAAAAAGAAAAAAAAAGTTTGGTGATTTTTAAAGAAAAACAATTAGCAGTTTTTATTTTTTCTTAAAAAAAAAAAATCATTATTTTTAAAGAGAACACACCCCCAGGCCCACTTCTGCCAAAAACAGATAAATAAATAAAATCTCACATCATTCATGAGAATGAGATGGAAACCTGAAAACCCGACGCCTCCGGCCGCGACGGCATGAAGAAATGTCAAGAAACGAGTTCGTCCGTGTGTAAATAACTTCAGTTTCATCAGCGGCTGCGGCGAGCAGCCGTCCACATACTTTTGGCCACAGACCACAGGACTCGGCCTTTACTTCATACTTTGCAAACATTTTAATGATTATTTTTTGGAGCATACACATTTGAAAATATCTGTTTACCTCAAACTGCAACTTGAGTTAAATAAATGTTTATAATAATATACAAAGAAAATACAAAGAGGGAGAGCAGAGCCGAATCTCTCGCACGCAACCAGTGTCTCTACGGCGCCATCCAGCCAAACAACTACACCAAACGCACTCTGACCTT
>NW_024647942.1:0-222 GCF_008729295.1 Plectropomus leopardus
AAGCAGACACGAGGCGTAGGGCCGCCTTCCGATTGGTCGACACACCTTCGTTTGTTCAAAATACTCTCCCAAGGAACTATGGGAAACCAATATGGCGTTTAGCATCGACGCTAATGTGTATAATGTATATGTATCATCGAAATATGGTTAAAAATACGGACGGAAGACACCAAAAATCAGATCTATCGTTACGCATTAATTTAACAAGGTCCCGTAAAAACA
>NW_024647943.1:0-225 GCF_008729295.1 Plectropomus leopardus
TGCCTCACTACATACTGAAGCTGACTTTTACTAATTTGCACACGTTTTATTTGTATAGTATTTCATGCATATATTGCATTTTCTTTTTTTTTTTTTTTTTTTTTTAGCTTTTAGTACTGTAGTGTTTTTGTTTTGTATACTTAGTTATTTTTCCTAGTAAATATTCTTGATATTTTAAATTCTATAGCTATTCTATGGACATATATTATTCTTACAGAATATACT
>NW_024647944.1:0-202 GCF_008729295.1 Plectropomus leopardus
AAAAAAAAAAAGACATGAAAGAGAAATTAATATTTGTACGAATATGCTTTAAAAATATATTTATAGGCATATTACATTTTATAAAAGCACTTGTGTCTTGGGGGGTGGTCTCAGAGGATGAGTTCCCTCCAGGGATTCCCTCAGCCACTGGCCTCCCAAAATTCTGGCTTAGGGCCAGCTCCTCTGCCTCTGTTAGAGGTGG
>NW_024647945.1:0-237 GCF_008729295.1 Plectropomus leopardus
ATTATCTGTATCGGTATTTTATTTCAGTGATCACAGATCAAATTAATTAATTGAAAAGTGCAAAGAAAGTGTCAGCATGGGAAGAACTTTTGCCTTGTTAAACCTCAGGGAGCTGTTTTTATTTATTCATTTTTTATTTAAAGTTTCACATGACTTCATAAAAAAAGTTGCTGGGAACTTACGGTATTAGAAGTCTCAGTTTTGATTAAACATTTGCTAAAGGCATTAAAACAAAGT
>NW_024647946.1:0-394 GCF_008729295.1 Plectropomus leopardus
ATTTGAGATGCAGTTAAGGCATGTCGTTCGTTCGGGTTCGTTAGTCATGAAAAACTTGGAGGAGTCACTGAATTTGCAAATTGCAATTTCCAGGCCTTTTGGGAAAACTAAATATACCCTTAAAGGTTTTGGAAAGATCATGGAAATCTGTTTCATAAACCTGTGTAATAATACATTATGTAAACCTAACACACCCACTAAAGGTTTTGTTTTTTTCTTTGTAATAAGCACCAAAAAAATGTTAAAGGAAAAATAGGGGGGACAATTTTTTAAAGCAAACCTACCTTTTTTTTCCTTTTTTTTAAACACCAAAAAAATGTTAAAGGAAAAAAAATTTTTTTCAAAATTTTTTTAAAAAAGACACACACATCCCTTAGTGGGTGCTGGTTCTAAG
>NW_024647947.1:0-217 GCF_008729295.1 Plectropomus leopardus
TAGGTTAGAAAACTATTTATTTTCATATATAAGTTCAAACTGATTTATGACCAAACCTTTTAAATTTATATCACTGCAGCTCAAATGAAAAGGGTTCAGGAGGTGGAAAATGGACTACATAAATTCAACATTACAGATCAATAACAAAACCTATGTTACAAAACTACAATAATCCACCATGTTTTTTCTTTGGCTCAATGTTGCATTCTGACATTTT
>NW_024647948.1:0-375 GCF_008729295.1 Plectropomus leopardus
TCCTAACCCTAACCCCCGACCCCTACCCTGACCCCTAACCCTAACCCCTAACCTCAACCCCTGACCCTAACCCTAACCCCTAACCCCTAACCCCTATCCCCTACCCTAACCCCTGACCCTAACCCTAACCCCTGACCCTAACCCTAACCACCCCCTTAACCCCCAATTATTTATTGCATAACGTCTAACCCTAACCGGGACCCTTATTCTTATTTCAAGACCCATACCCCTCATATGTCTCTACCGACAAAATTCCTAACCCTAATCATCCCCCTATCCCTATTAATTATGCCAAACCCTAAATTGGATATCAAATGATATAAAATAAGTAATTAATAGATGAACAAATCAATTTACCCCCCTAAAAATATACCA
>NW_024647949.1:0-208 GCF_008729295.1 Plectropomus leopardus
ATACCATCAGTAGTGTATCAGTGTATCAGCGTACCATCAGTAGTTGCCATTTATTTATTAGTTATCAAGTAGTATTGACAAAAGTGAAATTAACAGTCTGTTAACAGCCAGTTTAGGAAAGATGACACTGACATGTAAAATTACCAGCACATTTATGGAGCGAAATGCATCCCTAAAGGAGGTTAAATATTCATTTGTTTGTGAAAAA
>NW_024647950.1:0-210 GCF_008729295.1 Plectropomus leopardus
CCTCACCTCCTGCAACATCCCCTTCCGTTGGTCTCCGGCCGCGGAGGAAGCGTTCCGCACACTCAAGGAACGCTTCAGCTCGGCTCCCATCCTCCTGATCCCGGACCCTGACCGTCAATTCGTGGTGGAGGTGGACGCTTCCGATGTGGGTATGGGGGCCGTTCTCTCTCAACGATCTGCCAAGGACCAGAAGCTCCATCCCTGTGCTTT
>NW_024647951.1:0-205 GCF_008729295.1 Plectropomus leopardus
TCCTCACCCACGCCGAGTGCAGTAAGCTTCGTCTCTTCGCATCGTTCGCCCTCCATAGACTTTGTTTGGGGTTCCGTCCCGAAGAACGAACTTTGTGCCGAACTGCTTCTCCTTGCTGCCTGTTTGTTTTGTGCTGGGTTAAATAAACGTCATTACCGACTACTCCAGTTTACCGGTGTACTGCATCTGGGTCCACACAGCACCC
>NW_024647952.1:0-1100 GCF_008729295.1 Plectropomus leopardus
GTGTGTGTGTGTGTGTGTGTGTGTGTGTGTCTGCAGAGAGAAATTAAACAGTCACATTTGCTGCATGCTCCACATTTACAGTGGATATCTGTTTTAATTAAGTTGCCATCGGCAAAAAGTATAGTGGGGATTTTCTGTCAGTTCAAACGATGAAGTAACACAAAGATAACACACCCAGCCGTGATAAGAACAGATAACACACACACACACACACACACAGAGAGAGAGAGAGAGAGAGTGAGAGAGAGAGAGAGAGAGAGAGGGAGAGATTAAAGATAAGGTGAATCTGGAAAAACCCAAGACAAAGCCATATTGTTACGGGGTGTGTGTGTGTGTGCGTGTGTGTGTGTGTGTGTGTGTGTGTGTGTGAATGGTTTTGTGTTTGTTTTACATGCTTACATTCATTTCATAACCAGCAGAGTAATATGTTCACATACATGAGAGGAAATCAGTGTGAAAGTCACCCTACATGTGCACAGTGTATATTGTGTGTACTGTGCAGTGGTGGAACAAGTACTCACATCTTTCACTAAAGTAAAAGTAGCAACACCACAGTGTAGAAATAGTAGTAGTAATAGTAGTAGTTTCAAGTAATTATCATGCTTTCAAAGAGTTAGGTAAAACAGAAGTGTTAGCATACATAGTACTATGCCAATCATGAACAAATCATTCACAATGTGTTTTGGCCTTTTGAAACCTGGAAAAACATCCATTTTCCTGTGCCGTGTTCAGATGCCTTTCACACACATTTAAACCTTTTCACCATTTTTTTCTTTTTTTTTAGAGCGAGATAGAAGGAGAAATTAAGTTCATAATAATTTTAAAAATAGGGAAAAATGTCCAGAAAACTATATACATAATCATTTTNNNAAACTTTTTTTTGCGATAAATCGGAGTTTGTTGTTTTGTTTTTTTGTTTTTTCTGAGTTTGTGAATGGAAACCTACCGAGTGTGTGTGTGTGTGTGTGTGTGTGTGTGTGTGTGTGTGTGTGTCTGCAGAGAGAAATTAAACAGTCACATTTGCTGCATGCTCCACATTTACAGTGGATATCTGTTTTAATTAAGTTGCCATCGGCAAAAAGTATAGTGGGGATTTTCTG
>NW_024647953.1:0-256 GCF_008729295.1 Plectropomus leopardus
AGAAAACCTCAGAAACTCAAAAAGTAAGAAAATAATCGTCTGAATGAAGCGATACTTCAGTTCAGATATGAAACTAAAATCCTGAAAACATGATGGAAGTATTTTTCCTCCGATACTGCTGATATCCGTGATAGAGATCATGTGGACCTGATAGGGCAGCATGTTCACCTTCACGTGTTTTCATCTTTTCATCAGCTCTATACTGACAGCTCTATCCTGACAGCTCTATCCTGACAGCTCTATACTGACAGCTCTA
>NW_024647954.1:0-269 GCF_008729295.1 Plectropomus leopardus
AGAGCCAAGATGCCCTACTGCTTTAGAGGGCCACTTAATAAATAATTACCTTTCAATTATTTCAGTGATATTACATACATGTGGTTATTACGTCACTTCCCAGCAGATGTTTCTTCATGTGAAAAACATGTTTAACTCCTTTTTTTGAATAGCTTGTAGTCAATTGTGCAATTGACGACAAATGTGGAATTCTGCTTGTATTTCTACTCTTTACAGTTTAATATTATCTTACCCAACATCCACTTGTTTAACACAGGAAAGAGGAAAAA
>NW_024647955.1:0-414 GCF_008729295.1 Plectropomus leopardus
TATAAATTTAAAAGGTTTGGTCATAAATCAGTTTGAACTTATATATGGAAATAAATAGTTTTCTAACCTATAAAACATTTAATGGGGGCAAACGTGTATGCATGCTTCACACAGCGCTGAGAAACAAAGCATTTTTTAAGTGACTGTAAGATTTAAAACAGCAAATGCAACTTTAAAATGGCCTCCCAAATAATATGTCAAGCTCCACTACATGGTATTTTTTAACAGTTTAACAATATACCATCAGTAGTGTATCAGTGTCTCAGCGTACCATCAGTAGTTGCAATTTATTTATTAGTTATCAAGTAGTATTGACAAAAGTATAATTAACAGTCAGTTAACAGCCAGCTTAGGAAAGATGACACTGACATGTAAAATTACCAGCACATTTATGGAGCGAAATGCATCCCTAAA
>NW_024647956.1:0-427 GCF_008729295.1 Plectropomus leopardus
GAGAGCCAAGATGCCCTACTGCTTTAGAGGGCCACTTAATAAATAATTACCTTTCAATTAGTTCAGTGATATTACATACATGTGGTTATTATGTCACTTCCCAGCAGATGTTTCTTCACGTGAAAAACATGTTTAACTCCTTTTTTTGAATAGCTTGTAGTCAGTTGTGCAATTGACGACAAATGTGGAATTCTGCTTGTATTTCTACTCTTTACAGTTTAACATTATCTTACACAACATCCACTTGTTTAACACAGGAAAGAGGAAAAAGCCATGTTTCAGTCAGATACAACATCTAGGATATGAGAAGTAAGCACCCCTGAAGCCCAATGTGTAATGTCCTCACGACCATAACGACCATCGTCAGCTAGAAGAAACCACCCCCCGCACTGCAGGGAATCAAGGCCTGACAGATTTTCACAGGCTG
>NW_024647957.1:0-247 GCF_008729295.1 Plectropomus leopardus
CCAATTCAATGATTTGGAAGTGATTCCAAACCATGCCAATCTACCAGGTTGGGTATTCTGGCCAATGTTAAATATTCCAAAAAATAGAAATAAGCACTAACCCTAACCCTAACCCTGGGCGAGGACACTAAAGACTTTGTTAATGCCTGTCTGGTATGTAACCAAAGTAAAACGCCACGCCAAGCTCCTGCCGGCCTCCAGCACCCACTCCCAGTGCCTCATCGCCCCTGGTCCCACATCTCACTGG
>NW_024647958.1:0-458 GCF_008729295.1 Plectropomus leopardus
GCGCCATTGGCTGGAGGGCACCAAGATTCCCTTCCTCGTCTGGACGGATCACAAAAACCTCGAGTACATCCGCTCCGCCAAAAGACTGAACTCTCGCCAGGCCCGTTGGGCCCTGTTCTTTACCCGCTTCTCCTTCACCCTCTCCTATCGACCCGGTTCCCGCAATGTCAAGCCCGACGCTCTGTCCCGCCAGTTCCTGGAGGAGGAGGAGGAGGCCACATCCCGTCCTGACAACATTCTCCCTGCTCCCCGTCTCCTGGCTGCCCTCACCTGGGACATTGAAGAACGCATCCTGTCAGCATTGGAGGAGCAGCCAGGTCCCAGCTCCTGCCCACAGAACCGCCTGTTCGTTCCCGATGAGTTCAGGTCGGAGGTTCTCCAGTGGGCCCACGCCTCGCGCCTCACCTGTCACCCAGGGATCACTCGCACCAGGGAGGTCCTACAGCGACGGTTTTGGT
>NW_024647959.1:0-232 GCF_008729295.1 Plectropomus leopardus
CTGACAGTGGTAGACCGGTTCAGTAAGATGGCACATTTTGTGCCTCTCCCCAAGCTTCCCTCCGCCAAAGAGACTGCGGGGTTACTCTTGGAGCATGTGGTCCGGCTTCATGGCATCCCTTCTGATGTGGTCTCCGATCGCGGCCCTCAGTTCACTTCTGCGTTCTGGAGAGAGTTCTGCCGGCTCCTGGTGGCCTCAACCAGCCTGTCCTCGGGATATCACCCACAGTCCA
>NW_024647960.1:0-395 GCF_008729295.1 Plectropomus leopardus
ACGGGGCAGTTTCAGCCGAACTGCCACAGGGTTGATGACCTTCTCTATGGGGAACGGACCGATGAACTTTGGAGCCAGCTTCCGGGTTTCCACCCTCAGCGGGAGGTCCTTTGTTGACAACCAGACCTTTTGGCCCACCTGGTAGGAGGGAGCCCGGGAGCGGCGACGGTTGGCCGTGGAGGTGTACGGACCAACCGCCCGTAGAAGAGTCGCTCTGGCCCGGCACCAGGTCTGACGGCAGCGCCGAATGTAGGCCTCCACCGAAGGGTAGGCTGTCTCCTTCTCCTGAGCAGGAAACAGCGGAGGCTGGAAACCATATGCGCACTGGAACGGGGATAATCCAGTGGTGGAACAGATGAGGGTGTTATGAGCAAACTCCACCCATAATAGCTGAG
>NW_024647961.1:0-219 GCF_008729295.1 Plectropomus leopardus
GGGTTAGGGTTACCAAAACCGTCGCTGTAGGACCTCCCTGGTGCGAGTGATCCCCGGGTGACAGGTGAGGCGCGAGGCGTGGGCCCACTGGGGAACCTCCGACCTGAACTCATCGGGGACGAACAGGCGGTTCTGTGGGCAGGAGCTGGGACCTGGCTGCTCCTCCAATGCCGACAGGATGCGTTCTTCAATGTCCCAGGTGAGGGCAGCCAGGAGACG
>NW_024647962.1:0-381 GCF_008729295.1 Plectropomus leopardus
TTCAGAAAGTGACCCCACAAACCACTGCGCGTCATGACAGGGTGGCTGAATCTATTATTTTTTAAAATCTATGTGTGAAACTAATGTTTAAACCCAATATTATCTCACACTGCGTCTGGCACTACCCTGGAAATGTACCTGAATGAGGGAGAGTGCTGAGGTCACAAACAGGGCAACTGTCTAACCATCTTGAATGCAACAAGTACTGTCCCACCGCTCCGAGACTGTGTGTCCGACAAGAGAGACAAGATTAGCCAAAAGATAGAGGGTTTTGAAGTACTCTTCAAAAGGTTACTGCTCTTTTTTGCATTATTATAGCTGAGTATGCAAAATATGCATGTTGTGTTTCAAAAGTGGGCAACGAAATCATTCCTAAATGTC
>NW_024647963.1:0-4993 GCF_008729295.1 Plectropomus leopardus
TTTTTTTTTTTCGGATCGTTTCGTGTTAAGTTGCTCATTGCTCTCTCCTGTTTGTAAAGATCAAACCAGTTTGCTTTTTGTCTCAAATGTAAAATCTGAATCTGTTAATCCAGAATTTCTCTCTGAGATTTAGAAGAGCACAGGTATAAAGTTGTGAACCTGTCCATTAAAAGTGTGTTGATGTGTGTGTGTGTGTGTGTGTGTGTGTGTGTGTGTGTGTGTGCGCGCGCGCGCACGCGCTCAGATGACCAGACTCGGGTGGTGTTGTCTCTTCTGACCGCAGACTCTGACTCGGATTACATCAACGCCAGCTTCATCAAGGTGACCTCTGCTCCTTTTTCTCGTCCTCTGTCCTTTGACCTTTGTCCTCGTGTCCTTGTGTCCTCATGTCCTCTTTCAAATAAAACATGACACTAAAGCATTTTGTTACGTGTGAATCCAGTAAATCTGAGCTTCCACACAAACATTTCATCTATGATCAAAAAGGATCAATAACATCTTCACTCTCTTCTTCTTCTGTTTCGTTTGTTTCTAAGTTTCTGCTGTTTTAATGAAAAACACTTGCAGCTGCTCAGCTCTCTGTGGGATGTTGCCATAATGTTGCTGTAGCTGTTGTAATGTTGCTGTACTGTTGTAATGTTGCTGTAATGCTGCCGTAATATTGCCATAATGTTGCCGCAATGTTGCCGTAATGTTGCTGTAGCTGTTGTAATGTTGCTGTAGCTGTTTTAATGTTGCTGTAATGCTGCCGTAATATTGCCGTAATGTTGCCGCAATGTTGCCGTAATGTTGCTGTAGCTGTTGTAATGTTGCTGTAGCTGTTGTAATGTTGCTGTAGCTGTTGTAATGTTGCGTAATGTTGCTGTAAAGTTGCCGTGATGTTGCTGTAGCTGTTGTAATGTTGCTGTAAAGTTGCTGTGATGTTGCTGTAGCTGTTGTAATGTTGCGTAATGTTGCTGTAAAGTTGCCGTGATGTTGCTGTAGCTGTTGTAATGTTGCTGTAGCTGTTTTAATGTTGCCGTGATGTTGCTGTAAAGTTGCCGTGATGTTGCTGTAGCTGTTGTAATGTTGCGTAATGTTGCTGTAAAGTTGCCGTGATGTTGCTGTAGCTGTTGTAATGTTGCGTAATGTTGCTGTAAAGTTGCCGTGATGTTGCTGTAGCTGTGCGTAATGTTGCTGTAAAGTTGCCGTGATGTTGCTGTAGCTGTTGTAATGTTGCATAATGTTGCTGTAGCTGTTGCAATGTTACAGTCGTTGTGTTGCCGTTGTCTTAATGTTGTTGCTGTTGTTGTACTGTTGTTGTTGTTGTTGTTGTTGTTGTTGTTGTTGTTGTTGTTGTTGTTGTTGTTGGCGTAACTTTGTTGAAATGTTTTTGCTGTTATTGCTGTTTGCTGTTGTTGTAATGTTGTTATGTTGTTGTTGGTCCTGCAGGGGGCGTCATCAGACTGCAGGTACATCGCCTCTCAGGCTCCACTCAACTCCACACTGACCGACTTCTGGAGGATGATCTGGGAGCATGACATCAAGGTCCAACACACACACACACACACACACACACCATGCACCAGTATCCTCCAATCCAGGCCCAGGAATTAGTCAGAGTAAAATAAAATACTACACAGGTATTAGATTTTAGTAACTGAACTGAGACTGAAACAGATTAATAAAGTTTTCATCATCGGATGTTGGAGGCTCTGTCTAAGGTCTGTGTCTGTGTGTTCCAGGTGATAGTCATGGCCTGCAGAGAAGTCGAGATGGGAAAGGTAAAACAAGAAATGAAATAAAAACACCTCCGTCTTCTCTGTGTGTGTTCATTTACAGTCTGTGAGAACATACGAGCCTTCTTATCAACCAACTTTTATCAAACAAAATTATGATTTCATTTTATCATTTGAACTCAACTACCTCAAAAAATGCAGTTCAACAAACTGCAACATAGAAGTCTTGATTAATTATCGGATAATTTTTAATTTAAATGTAGTTTTGATTTCGTGCCTCATAGTTTTAAATTATAAGCTATTTTATATGGTGTTTTCTGCAGAAGAAATGTGAGTGTTACTGGTCTCCAGTTCAACAGTCTGCTGCGTTTGGACCGTTTACTGTCTGCAATGTGAGCACGCACGCACACACTCACACACACACACACACACACACACACACACACACGCACACAGAGCTCATCCTGTATTGTTTCTAATTTGTACACACTTTTAACTAAATGAGCTAAATATGGAACAAGGTTTTTAATGAAGTAAATCTTTAATCTTCTGATGAGTTAAAGATGATTTTCTGTCATTTCTGACTGAACTCAGATTCACGCTTGTTGTGTTTTGATATTTGTTGTCCCTGTGTGTCTCCAGCAGGGGGAGACGCTTCCTCGTGAAGACGTGGTGGTCAGAGATCTGACCGTCTCCTACCAGCAGGTGACTGACGCACGTTACACAACATGACGGTGTGTGTGTTCACGATGAGGACACTCTGTCCAACGGGAGGACACAGAGACGGAGGAGTCTTTACAGTCTGTGTGTCTGATGAAGACAGAAATGCAGTTTACGTCTCTGAAAACTTTCAATTCATTCTGATGGACAGCTGATAAAGGACGACTGCTCCTGCTCCTCTTCATACTCCTTTCCGTTTTCTTACTCCTCCTAATTCTTCTGCTCTTACTTTTTCTCCTCACCCCACTTCTCCTCCTCCTGGACTTCCTCTCCTCATCCCACATCTCCCTGTTCTCTTCCTCTTCAACCTCTAATCCTCCTTGTCCTCCTCACCCTACTTCTTCTCCTCCTCCTCGTCCTCCCAATCCAATTTCTTCTCCCTTTACTCCTCCTCCTCACCCTACATTTCCTTTTCCTTCTTTTCCTCCTCTTTATCCTACTTCTCCTCCTCATCTTCTTCTCCTCCCTCGACTCCTCAACTTCTTCTCCTCCTCCTCCTCCTCCTCCTTGTTGTTGTCATTCTCCTCCTCCTCCTCCTCCTCCTGATCCAACATCTTCTCCTCTTACTCCTCCTTCTTCCTCCTCCTCCTTGACTTATTCTCCTCCTGTTTTGCCTCCTCCTCAACTACTTCTCCTCTTCCTCAACTGCTTCTCCCCATCCTCCTAAACTACTTCTTCTCCTCCTCTTCCTCCTTGACTTTTTCTCCTCCTGCCTGACTTATTCTCCACCGCCTTGTTCTGCTGCTGCTCCTCCTCAACATTTCTCCTCCTCAGCCTTCTTCTTCTCTTACTTTTCCTTCTGCTCTTCCACCTTGACGTTTTTTCCTCCTCTTCGTTCTACCTCTTCTCCATCTACTCCTCAACTTTTTGTCCTCCTCATCTTCCTCCTCCTTCTCCTCCTCTTCCTCCTCCTCCTCCTGCAGGTCAGCCGTTCAGTGACTCAGTATCAGTTCTTGTCGTGGCCGGATCACGATGTTCCCTACGAGGCTGCAGGAGTCCTGGACCTGCTGGAGAGAGCCAGAGACAGTCAGGGAACACACACCTCGCCTCTGCTGGTACACTGCAGGTACACACACACACACACACACACACTCACACACACACTCACACACACACACACACACACTCAGCCTCTAAACGGCTGTTAATTTCACGTCATTACTGCAACTTGTTTTTGCCAGCAGCACAGATCGCAGGTCAGATGGTCATTAACATTCAACAGGCCGTATCACACATATGGCATCTTATCTCATATACACACACATGCACACACACACACACACGTGCACACACATGCACACACGTACACACAAACATGTGAACACACACACTCCCACACACAGAAAGCAGTTGGCTGTGAATATGCAGCAGGTAACACCTGCTAACGATGGCACAGTTAACATGCACGCTGCATCTGTTCCTGTGTGTGTGTGTGTGTGTGTGTGTGTGTGTGTGTGTTACAGTGCAGGCTGTGGGAGGACAGGAGTCATCTGTGCTCTCGACTACATCCATGACCTGCTGGTTACCAAGGTAACACATGATAACACAACACACGACCAGAAACATCTCAGCTCCGTGTTCAGGAGGGCGAACAGAAATATTGCGTTTAGTTGTACTTTTACTGCACTACAACTCCGAAAGTTAAAATGAATTATACTGTAATAAATAAATATACATTTTCTGTAAATTAAAATTTCATTTTTAGCAAAGACACATGTTGTTGTTTGTGTTTTGATCTTCAGAATAATTTATTTTATTTCATTTTTCTTTTTGCTCTTGTTATTTATTGATAGGTCGTATTTAATCCTCCAGAAAACATCAAATAAAATGACAATGGTAACACAAAATAAGGAAGTTGGCTTGTGTGAATAAGGAACTGTAGCAGAAATAAATGAATGAAAACAAGGTGAGGGAGTTCAGATGTGGCCCATGAACCGTAAGATCAAGATAAGACTTTTGATGCAAATATTTATTTAAAATCATGAAGTTTTCAAACATTTTTTCAGTTCTCAGATCTTTTGGGGGTAAAATTCAGATTAGTAACAAAACTTTCTTTCTTTTGACCTGTATTTCATTTATATTTTTAAAGAGTGTCTTTGTCGTGAAAGGCAGCAATATGAGTTACAGACAAACAATATAGAGAAAAAAAACTAAAATGGCAACATGCAACTCCATATGACCTCAAAATAAAAAATATCAAAATACATTTTTTTCTAAATTTGTAAATTTTTTGCAATTTGTGGAACATTTCTAACCAAGTTGCTCATTGCCTTTTTTCCATATTTCTGAAAGAAATTGCGCAGATTCGCTCAAAGTTTAAAAGTTAAAATATTGTAAAAGGCATCTGGATGCAGCAACTTAAGTGATGTCGCTCCAGGTTAACAGGGTTAATATAAATAAAGGGTTAATATTTGCTGTAAGTGAACAATGATAAGCAAACAGGGACTACACATAAATTAAAATGACCAGCTTAAAGGCATGACATTATAGATGATGATGATGATGACAAAATTATAATTTTTTATCATTATTTTTATCATTATTATTATTATTGT
>NW_024647964.1:0-479 GCF_008729295.1 Plectropomus leopardus
TTTACATTAGTTTTCTCACAATCAGTCCTATTTTCTCTACCAAACTGCACCCACCAACTATATCACCACTAATGACAGCACATTAGCATTAATGGCGTCCTCCTTAGCTGAGCTGTAACATTAGGAGATGCACACTTTCTTCTGCTCTGTGACACTGTAGGCGGATGTAGTTTGGAAGAAAGCAAATAGTTCCTTCATGAAACTGCTCACAACAAGGTCTGTGGATAATCTTGAGTAACAGAATCGTGATTTCTGGAAAGAGATATTCAGATTTTGCCGTTTTTGAGCACCACAAGCCGAGTGCCATCTAGTTCCTTTATATTGGAGAGAAGGTAGACATCTCTATGGTCGACAGCTCCAACACTCAGCAGCTCACACCAAAACAATCAGGAGTGATAAATGGGACTACAGGTAAGATTAAAAATATTTACTTTTAGGATTCTCAAACAAATCAAGAGGGTACTTGAGGTCACAGATGC
>NW_024647965.1:0-432 GCF_008729295.1 Plectropomus leopardus
GTACTTGTTAGCTACCATGTTAGCTACAAACTGCATCCATTTTTTTTGCTTGTTCGAGGTCTTTTTATTAGTATATGATGTCATGCAAATACATTTTGTCAAGGATGTAATTGGAAAAATATGATGCCCACCTCCCCTGTTTTTTTTTTTTTGTGACAACAAAAGCAGGTGAGACCCAAATAAATAAACACAACAAACAAGTGGGAAGAAAATTACAGCAAAAATGTAAAATATATACAATAAGGAATCCATATTTAAACTGTATCCAGTTTATGTATTTATTAAGTCTAAGTGTTCTTTTTTGGTGGACTGTTGATCCTCTTCCATGTAACTAATTTAACTTTAAAAAAAATCAACAAAAAAAAAACAAAAACGGGGTAACCAGCCACTACATAGAAGTTTTCAGCTTTAGACAGTCTCCTATATGCCCCC
>NW_024647966.1:0-517 GCF_008729295.1 Plectropomus leopardus
CACTGCGTGTTTAGACGTCTCCTTAGGAGTGTTGTATTTCCAGGCCCCATTGTGGATGTGAGCAGGCTCTGTGACCCTGGGCCTGGCTCTGAGCTGCCCAGTAGAGCTTAGGGCTTGGGACGACCACCAGTCAATGTCAGTGTGCGGCAAAGGGAGGGGGAGAGTCATGGTCATCACAGAAATCATGAGGAAGAGGAGGAAGAGGGGAGAGAGGAGGAGCAGCCATTTTTGACCACAGCAGAGTTTTGACCACACCCGCCAGGCCTGGAAGGGAAAGACAAAAATAAAAAGAAAGACAGAAACACAGGTTAGAAGCAGACTGAAAGAACCATGATTATAATAGACGGCACCATAGGAAGGAAGCATTTGCACTAGATTGCACTCGAACAGATTTTTAGGGCCCGAGCACCGAATGGTGTGAGGACCCTCTTGAAACTGAAGGCATTATTATTAGGGCCCGAGCACCGAACGGTGCGAGGACTGTCTTGAAACTAAAGGAATTATTATTATTATTATT
>NW_024647967.1:0-227 GCF_008729295.1 Plectropomus leopardus
GGGACCTGGCTGCTCCTCCAATGCTGACAGGATGCGTTCTTCAATGTACCAGGTGAGGGCAGCCAGGAGACGGGGAGCGGGGAGAATGTTGTCAGGACGGGATGTGGCCTCCTCCTCCTCCAGGAACTGGCGGAACAGAGCGGCGGGCTTGACATTGCGGGAACCGGGTCGATAGGAGAGGGTGAAGGAGAAGCGGGTAAAGAACAGAGCCCAACGGGCCTGGCGAG
>NW_024647968.1:0-256 GCF_008729295.1 Plectropomus leopardus
ATATCCAAGATGCTGTATCTGATTTAGACTGACTGAAACGTGGCTTACTCCCCCATCCTGGGTTTAACAAGTAGCACACACTGCTTATCTTGGTTTGTACAACATCCCTGGATTATTGGGAAGAACACCCTGAAATTGTACGGAGTAGGCATACAATTCTCCACTTTAATTCCCATTTTAAATACTGTTTTGTTTTTTTTTTCAAAACTTGTACTATTATGGATATTTAAGTAGTTGAACATATTCAGTTACCTAA
>NW_024647969.1:0-375 GCF_008729295.1 Plectropomus leopardus
TCATCTCCTTTATTAGCATCTTTTCTGCTTATACAGTTGGTTATTTACTTTACTCTTAATTTCATCTGCACATATGAGCTTAATTAATTTATCTACATTTAGCTTATTTATTTATGAGACTGTATTTGTGTACTTGCACACCCATCTGTTCATATACACAGTGCAGTTTAATATTTGTGTTTTAACCTTCTCAATGTTCCTAATTATGGTTATGTCATACAGACAACAGGGGAGGGGCTGCATGGGTTTCTGGTACTTTATTTTTATTCTGTTAATCTTTTAATCTGGGAAGCACTTTGTGCTTAAGCTTGAAAAGTGTTATATAAATCTAAATAATAATAATAATAATAATAATAATAATAATAATAATAATAA
>NW_024647970.1:0-237 GCF_008729295.1 Plectropomus leopardus
TTAGAGGGAAAATCTCTAAGTCAGCAGGAATCCTGTATAAATCTAGGGATGTATTGAATTATTAGGCCCAACATATAATTTATTGCTCACTTGTTTTACCTTACATGTCTTACTGTGTAGAACTTTGGGGATCAACCTTCAAAACAACTAAAAACTCAATAGTTGTTCTACAAAAACGAGCCATATGGATCTGGAACTGATTATTATGCTCACACAAATCCACCATTTCTAAATTCT
>NW_024647971.1:0-338 GCF_008729295.1 Plectropomus leopardus
TACTAAACTGGACAGGCAGGAAAAGGGTCAATATCTCACAATGGTTAAATCTCCTAACTTGCACACTTACTTAATGCCACAAAAATGTTGTATTGGATCACAACGTTTCTACCAAAGGTCTTCCTCAGGTGATAGCTTTTTTTTTTTTAACAAAGGGGACCACACCCATATATATATGGATATTGGACACCAATAGGCTGACACGCACCATGATGCAAGTGTGGTAAACCGTAAAGAAAAAAAACCCCAATGGGAGAAAAACTTCACAGATCATAAAAATATAACAAAACAAGTATAATTGCATAGTGAATACATATAGAGACAATACATGCAGTGGT
>NW_024647972.1:0-530 GCF_008729295.1 Plectropomus leopardus
TGTGGAGTCCTTGCATTACTTACAGTGTCCCCCAGAGGACTGGAGGCGCGAGAGGAGCCAGTCGAAGAGCCAGACGAGGAGCCAGGGGAGCTGCAGTGGAAGGCTGGCGCTGTGTCACTCGGAAGTGGCGAAGGGATGCACCCATAGCGCTTGTCCAACTAAAGGTAAAAACAAGCGCAACCCTGAGAGCACTGCTCCACATCATGTTATCAAAGCATGGCTTGTATTTCTGTAAATAACTTCATATCACACAGTCCTGCACTGAAAATGTTATTTCAGTGAAATGAAGTATAGTCAGGAACAGGTATTAAGAGTGAAAGTACCCAATGCAGAAAAAAATAGTTTTAGACAGAAAAAAACACAGCCTAAAATACTTACATAAAAAAACAAAACACCCCAAACCCCTCAAAATGATTAAAAGGGTCAAAAAACACCTCCAAAACGCAAAAGTATTTTTCAAAACAGTTGAAAGAAAAACATCCAAAAAACTTCAAAAGTATAAACAAGAAAACCATTTTTTTTTAAAAAAA
>NW_024647973.1:0-271 GCF_008729295.1 Plectropomus leopardus
GGGACCTGGCTGCTCCTCCAATGCTGACAGGATGCGTTCTTCAATGTCCCAGGTGAGGGCAGCCAGCAGACGGGGAGCGGGGAGAATGTTGTCAGGACGGGATGTGGCCTCCTCCTCCTCCAGGAACTGGCGGAACAGAGCGTCGGGCTTGACATTGCGGGAACCGGGTCGATAGGAGAGGGTGAAGGAGAAGCGGGTAAAGAACAGAGCACAACGGGCCTGGCGAGAGTTCAGTCATTTGGCGGAGCGGATGTACTCGAGGTTTTTGTGA
>NW_024647974.1:0-3856 GCF_008729295.1 Plectropomus leopardus
ATGATGTGTTTGGTGTTAAAGAGTAATCCTTAGGTTGAATTTCTTACTGATTTTAAAAGTAATGTTTCCTGGAAATTTTTTGAAAAGTTAATGTAGGATTTAACGTGTTACAAAACGTAAGGTCCAAACTCTGAGACAACAAATCAATCTCTCAAAGATAATTGACATTTCTCCATATTTCTCCTAATCATTATCTGGTCTCTTGGATCCCTTGCAGGCCAACTTCTGATGCTAATTCATCACCACTTCGTCAGTGGACTTCCACAAAGTGGAATTATACCATTTGAGTCAGTCACGTGATGCACACTGGCCCAGAAAGACTTTTCCCCATTTGCTAACACCATTCGGCCTCACTTGGCAGCATTTGGCTGCCGTTAATCTCTCCTATGCATGCTCTATGGGCCAGTAGATCTGGGTATTTTACACATTTGTAAACCTGGAAAAAGAGCTTTCTCTGCTTCATGCACCATTGAGCAGCTCTCATAGGAATGAACGAGGCCCCGCCCCCACGGCTGTATCCAGATGTCACTATAATACATCCATGGTTAGGATTAAGCAATACAAGGCAAATGGTAAGGTGACTAAAAAAAACCCATTACATTCAGATAGGTCTGATCTTCTGACTTTTCCTCCAACGCCACCAGCAGGTTGACATGTTTTGTTTTTAGTGAAACACCTCGACAAATATGGTTTACCATGGACTTTTTTTCATTCCCCTTTTCCACTTTTCATCTAATGTCATCATCAGATTCGTGTTTTTTTCCTTCATGTGTTGTTATAAAACAGAAATATATCTATAACTGTGATGCCCTCTGTTCAAGTTAAAACCTAAAACCTTCTAAAATGTGTGCGATTTATTTTCAGAAATCCACTTAACAGAAACATGACAAACCTCTCTTTCTGTCCGAGGCAGAGGCAAATTATTTCCTCTTCACTTTATGCCAACACACACACTCACACCCGACTCACACCACCTTGTGTCTCCTCCAGTTTACCTCTCCACCACCAGGCCTCCAGGGCAGCAAGCACAGTAAGTAGCTAGCTAATTAGCTAATAACCCGCTAATCAAATTCGCAGCCACCAGCCCTTTAAGGCTCGGGACGGTCCATTAGCATCAGCGACTGTCGTCAGAGCTCAGATCCGTCCGATACTCGGCTAAACAGCCCAACGTTTCTCATCCAACATAGCACCTTTATCCATTCACAGGCCCTGCTGATAACAGCCCTCCTGTCTGAAATGAAACGTCCCTTTGAACATCTGCCTTTACAGTACATGACCCAACACACACACATACACACACACACACACACACACACTGCCTTTAAGAGCACACAGCTCTCCTCGCCTCCCCAATTAGGCCTCTAATTTGGCTAATGGAGCATTAATGGAGAAAGAGGCTGCTGAAGACCCGAGCTCAGCACAATGTCCTCCAAACCAACATCACAAACACACACACACACACACACACACACACACACACACACACACACACACACACACACACGCATACACACACGCACACACACACACACACACAGTCCTCTGTTACCCAAACCCCTTCACCCCCAACCAAACACAGCACGCACACACACACACACACACACACACACACACACACACACAGATTAGATTTCACTAACAATAGTATCAGAATGCCCCTCTCTGGAGACAACACACACAAACACATACACGCACACAAAAACACACAAATATGGTCTTGTATGTACACACACAATTTAAAAACATACAGAAGAGTGCTGCTTATTCAAGACGTAACAGGTAACTTACTCTGTATATTTAATGTATTTGAAATAATACTTCAGATAGTTATAAATAGTACTATGTTTATAAAAACATAAATAGAACAATACTTGAAGTTAACATTTGAATTCACAGACCGATAGAGCTGATACACAGTAAATGTTGGTAAGAAAGGCCGGTAGCATGGCAAGGACAGTATATAGAATAATAAAGTCATGTTTAACAGGTGGCAACAAGTCTAAACATCTTTAAACACAATTATATAAAAAATGTCAGCCACATATAACTCTATTTCTGCCGGTGCTATGCCGTTTTGATAGATGTTTATACCTGACAAAATGACCATCTCATTATTTAACTTAAGATACAACAGTGCAAACAGGCAGATAGGAGCAATAAATTATATTATTAATAAAACAGAGCACATCTTACAAAATAATAGTTTTGCCTAAGAAAATTATTCAGTGTTCATTTCCTGAATTGTCGACAGTCTTAAAGAGCTAGTTTTTACTTTTTGCACACAACTTCCCAAACGTACAAAGATGATACACAGCTTCAAATGGAAGTACACCTAAAAAGGATGTAAAATATCATGTAATATCAGTGTAATATATAAGTTATAGTGTCTGAACACACACTCAGCTGTGCAACACATTCACAGAGAGCAAACACACACATCAGACTCATTAAAGGATGTGGACAGCATGGGAACGACTGCGCTGTTGAGAGGAGGATCAACATGGCGCCATCACCCTGCTCCTTATCAAACACACACACACACACACACACACACACACACACAGCTGGTCATGTACTGTATATGTACATAACCTCATGTGATATTCTAAACATGTATGACCTGTCGAGTCCAGCTCTGTTTCGACCTCCATATCTCTGTCACGTCTTAATTTTACGCAGCATGTATAAATTTAAAAAACTCACAGAAGCAAAATTCAAACCCAGAATGCTTCCTGAAAAGCTGACGCATGTTGCCAACATGAGGTCATCACCCGATGTGCTCATGTTTCAGCAGCATTAGTGAATATTGGCCCCGAGTTGTGATAAGGCTGCAGTGAGCTGCTCCCATGATGCCTTGTTGGGCTGCGTTGGAGTTTCCAAGGCATGACGGCGCTGGCGACAGCCGTATCTGACGCTCTGACCCTTTTCAAGTCAGCCGCTAGCACTTCAGTCTCTCTGCTCACACACACACACACACACACATGCTCCCCACATCTGTAGATAGTGTCACTGCTCCAGTCTCCAGGCCTACGATAAGGGGACCCCTGAAAAAAGAGGAGGGGTGCAGCGTGTGTTCATGGCGAGCAGTCTGAGGGTGGAAACCCAAAGTGTGTGTGTGTGTGTGTGTGTGTGCAGTCGTGCTAATCTCCAGCCTGGCTCCATAAACACTGCTGTGGCCCTGCAGAGCCAGATCCTGAGCAGCCCGGCAGCCCCGCGGCTCCAAGTCTGATGCAACGCGTCACACCACGCTGCCGCCGCCGCTGCCCACCGACAACAAGACCAGATAAGCTTGGGCCCTATCTGATGATGTCATCAGTTAGCATTTCTGGTGATACAGTTTTGGCTTCATGACACGACTCTCAGGAACATTAAAGACGTGAAAAAGAAGTGAAAAAGAAGTTATAATAGATCACACAATATAACTTAACGTGTTATTTAACATGATTTGTGCAGAGCCACAAACACAATAAAAATGACCAGCAGAATACGTTAATTTACAGGTGATGTTACATTGTAGAGTGTAATTATTTATATTTTAATTATATAAATTGTCACATAAAAAAACATAAAAAAAAGAATAAAGAAAGTTGTTAAACCATTAAGTGACATAACAAACCTCACCACATGTAAACAAAAACAACCAATTGGAAATGAGGAGTCTCTAATGCAACTGCCAATCACTGCTGGTGAATTGCAGTCAAACCGTCAAATTAGGCAGCGCTGATCAAATATGAATCAAGATACTGCATTGTTATCATTTTGTCTTAAATGTTTTCAGAAACATATTTTAGTGCACTGTTTAGCTGTAAAATTAGACAGTTGCTCTGGCCGATGAGTGTTGCTTTGTATTCTGTTT
>NW_024647975.1:0-423 GCF_008729295.1 Plectropomus leopardus
GCATACAGAAACAATAGTGCAAATGGGAAAATAGCAGCAAATAAACTATAAATGATACAAGAAAGCAAAGCCTACAAAATAAAATTTAAAAAAAAAATCAAAAATTGTGATGCAGATCTATGTTAAATGTCTCTGTGGCACAGAGAACAAAAAACTTCCTTTATATGACAAGAAAGACAAAATCAAACATTTAGAAGCAAAACTGGGCAAGAGGCCCATGTTGTTTCTAATTGGTCCTGCAAATTTCGAATCAGTATTGACAGATTCACTGATAAACAGCCTCATCAGAGTAATCTGAGTCCCTGTTGGAGTCAGTCAGAGCATTTCCATAGAGAGCCACTTTGCATCAGCAGCTCCATGCTCCAGTGCTCTGGGAGAGTTTATAGTCCTGAGAGTTGAACTCTGGATGACTGACAGCTGTCC
>NW_024647976.1:0-370 GCF_008729295.1 Plectropomus leopardus
ACAGCTGAAGATAATGATTATTTTTAATACTTTTTATTTCTGATCAATAGATTCATTTATTGTAAAATTTAAGAAGGATGTGAAAAATGCCCATTATAAATTAATATTTTGTCTGACCAACAGTGAACATTATTTAATATAAAATTAAATTAAACAGAGAAATTCTCCCAAATGAGACACTAAAACTAGAAAATGCTCAGCTTTTTGCTTCAATAAAAGACTCTTGATTATCTGATTATTAACATAGTCGTCAATACATATCCTGTTAGATCATGTAATCGATTAAACATAATTGTTTCAACACTAAACATGTTTCTTGTGTCACAGAGACACTGAGATCGAGTAAAGTTAATCTAATCCAATCTGTAGT
>NW_024647977.1:0-383 GCF_008729295.1 Plectropomus leopardus
GAGAGAGGCTTAGGGTGGAGGTTTGGAATCAGTTGTTTGCCAGAATAAGCATGTGAAGGCGGCAGCTGCACGTTGCTGACATACTTTGTGAGTGGAGATTTGGTGTAGCCCTGGTGTCCATCCTCTCCAATTGTTTTTTCACTTTACCCATGAGAGGTAATGAGACCTGCTGTGGCATTTTCAAAGAAAATGGCTTGGCGTCAGGTTTGAGCTTCATGGTGTGAAGTGTGAAGCAGCCTGAGTCCATCACAGAGTTTCGGATATGACTGTCTGACTGTGGCTCGGTCTATGGTGTCAACTCTGGTTATTAGTCTCACTGAAGCTGTTCTGCTCAGTAGCGCCAATCGTAGATCTCTCACTCCATAGATTTTCTCTGTAGTGGT
>NW_024647978.1:0-540 GCF_008729295.1 Plectropomus leopardus
ACCTGGACTTCTACTTTATAATTACAGCTGAAGATAATGATTATTTTCAATACTTTTTATTTCTGATCAAAAGATTAATTTATTGTAAAATTTAAGAAAGATGTGAAAAATGCCCATTATAAATTAATATTTTGTCTGACCAACAGTGAACATTATTTCATATAAAATTAAACTAAACAGAGAAATTCTCCCAAATGAGACTCTAAAACTAGAAAATGCTCAGCTTTTTGCTTAAATAAAAGACTCTTGATTATCTGATTATTAACATAGTCGTCAATACATATCCTGTTAGATCATGTAATCGATTAAACATAATTGTTTCAACACTAAACATGTTTCTTATGTCACAGAGACACTGAGATCGAGTAAAGTTAATCTAATCCAATCTGTAGTTCTACTATTTATGTATGTATATTATGGGATGGACACATTGTGTACAGTAAAGTTAATGTGATCTAATCTGTATTCTGAAACATATTTAGGGCTAAAACTATTTATTCTTGTCATTATTGATTACATAATGACTATTTTTCAATTAAT
>NW_024647979.1:0-347 GCF_008729295.1 Plectropomus leopardus
CCCAGAATTAAAAGACAAAAACTAATCAGGGAAAACAAAAAGCTTAAAGAAAAAAAAGGAAGCAGAAATGTTGTTTGTTTATTTGACCTTTCTTTCTTTTTTGTATCTTTTCAAACTGTTTTTAGTCTTCTCGTCCTTTCTCTGTTGTGAACAACCTGTGTGTCTCTCTCTCCATAGTGCGCCTGGCAATGTGGAAGAAAGTGGTGATTGGGAGCTTCTGTCTGCTGGCGGTTTCTGTGTTGGTGGTGGTGCTTGTGCTGTGCTTCAAATTCAAGAGAGGTAGAGAGACCTACAGTCCTCCGGCAACTCAGGCCTCTTATATCTAACTATGTATGAAAACCAACCTT
>NW_024647980.1:0-681 GCF_008729295.1 Plectropomus leopardus
AAAATTTCATGAGGCTGTAATTATCCTGGTGGTCACTACAGGTCATTTATACAATAAAGTCAAGTTTTTAAAAATGGTCTCACTACAATGAAATGGCTACTGTGGGGGCTAAGATCATCCAACACCTCCCGCATCCCAAGTCGGCATATGTTGCCGTTTGTCAGTGGACATCTACATCTACATATTCCGCTCTTGGTATCCCTCTGAGTCTGCTATCTACTTTCTGGGATTTTACTACCTTAATGTCAACTAATGCACATGGTGGGATGATGCTGCACATGGCTATGTTTAAGCAACAACAGCATGTAGCAACCAACACCAGGATGTCAACAAATGCACATGCTGGCACGTATGGCTAAGATTAGGGGAAGGAGGCACATGTAGGTATAGAAAAAAAGATCACATTCAGACAGGAACCGAACACCATGTCTCCAGTCCAATGTTTACGGCACCCATCCACCCCTCCTCCAGTCCTCAAAGTACTTGCACCCAACATGTGCACCCAACAGGTTCCATCCACCAGTGTTCTCATGTGACGCCACATGCATCCAGTAGCTTTTCATGCACACACTAAAGGTGCCTTTTGCTATTGCACACTTTAGTGTGTGCATGTGTTTGCACACTTGAACCTTGACAGAGTGGTGCTATTTTACGAGTTTGGAATAAGAACAGGCTAACATG
>NW_024647981.1:0-265 GCF_008729295.1 Plectropomus leopardus
AAACGCTTTGAGTGGGTCTAACCCACCATAACCAAGACTTATCATGAGTCAGCAACAGTAACAAGAGTAAGAGAAGGAAAGAGCTTCAGGAGGCTCCGCCCACCCTAACCCTAACCCTTTGGAAATGTTGCATCCAAACATGGTTCTTGTTGTTTAGATGATAATTTGCTATCAAACACTAGTTTATAGTTTCTGGAAATAATGGTTTCAAGTACTCAGCGATAAAAATGATATAATAAATGAATTATATATTTTATATAAATAA
>NW_024647982.1:0-724 GCF_008729295.1 Plectropomus leopardus
GGAAATTGAACCCTGGTCTTCCGCGTGACAGGCGGGGATACTCACCAATATACTAACGAGGAGGTTATCTGCATCTGTGTCCTTTTGGCAAGACCGAAACTGCAGTGTCAGGTTTGTTATGTAGCAAATAATTGCTTTAAAAAAATCTGTAGGAGAAAACAGCCCAAATTTCCTTGTGGTTCCCGTGTCTAAGCTGCTCATCTCGACAGGTAAGACACACTTTGGGCCCTGACAAACCAAGCCCACGGTCGTCCGATGCTCAATGTCGGACTGTTGGTGAGCATTTGTCGACCTAGGTTTGGCTGTGTCTTGCACCGTTGGTGCCAGTCAGCCATTGACAGGCCTTGTCCTTTTATGGGGAAAATGAATAAAATCATGGTCAGGCTGAGCCTTGCAAACACATATAACCCTTACCTAAGAAGGAATAAATCTGGCAGAGTGGTGCACAGAGAAGTACCTCCTGCTCAACATCAGCTGAACCACTGAGGCGACTGTTGATTGTAGAAAGAAGGAGCCAAAAACACAGAACCTGTCTGCATCAGTTGAGCTGAGGTGCAGCAGGTGAACAGCTGTACGTTCCTTGCGATCACAATCACTGAGAGCATATGTTGGTCATCACACCTCACCATCCAGGCTCAAAGAAATGGACAGAATAGGCTCTACATCCTACAGAAACTTGGCAAGGCTACATTCTGGAGCAAGATCCTGGTTAACTTCTACAGAG
>NW_024647983.1:0-217 GCF_008729295.1 Plectropomus leopardus
TGATAATAAAACAAATACAATGATAGCAAAACAAAATAGGAAGTTTTCACCTAAGCTTTTACAGGTCAAACCTTAGGTAAAAACTTCCTATTTTGTTTTGCTATCATTGTATTTGTTTTATTATCAAAGCTTCAACTAAACAGTATAGTCATCCTCTTGTTGTATATTTATTCATACGTAGGACCTTTGCTGTCTCTCGAGTATGGAAATAAGTCCA
>NW_024647984.1:0-368 GCF_008729295.1 Plectropomus leopardus
AGCTGACGATGGTCGTTAGCACATGACACATTGAGCTAAGGGGTTGCTAACTTCTCATATTCAAGATAATGTATCTGATTTAGACTGACTGAAACGTGGCTTATTCCCCCATCCTGGGTTTAACAAGTAGCACACACTGCTTATCTTGGTTAGTACAACATCCCTGGATTATTGGGAAGAACACCCTGAAATTGTACGGAGTAGGCTTACAATTCTCCACTTTAATTCCCATTTTAAATACTGTTTTTTTTTTTCAAAACTTGGTACTATTATGGATATTTAAGTAGTTGAACATATTCAGTTACCTAATGATTACATCTGTTATTTCATGACATACCATTTTGATGTTGCACAGGTTATTGCCTCAA
>NW_024647985.1:0-1959 GCF_008729295.1 Plectropomus leopardus
CACATTTTAGGGAAAAACTTTTTTTTAGTCTTTATATATTTTGAGGAAAAAGTGGAGTAATGTGAAAACAGTTGTGGTGTCCGGTGGCTCAGGTGGTGTAGCGGGCGCCCCGTGTACAGAAGCCGTGTCCTCGCCGCGGTGGCCGCGGGTTCGATTCCAGCCTCGGCTCTTTGCTGCACGTCATCCCCTCTCGTCTGTCCCGTCCAAAAAAAATTTTTTAAAACAAACAAAAACAGTGAAGAGAAAACAGTCGATTATTCAAGAAAAACGAGATCTAAGATGTCGATATGAAAAAGTTGAGTAACGTCAAAACGTTTCGAATACGAAGTTGTGAGATTTCAAGAAAACGGAACATTTCGGCAGAAATGTTTTGGTGTCGGTTCTTCTGCAGCCGGCAGCGTCACGCTGACAGAGTGAACTCCTCCTGTTTGAAATCAGCTGACGCATTTATGTTTTTGGAGAGGAAGAAAAGTAACGGATTAGTGTTCGGCGAAGTTTGAACAGCGTTCGGTCGGACGCCGCGCGGCCGAGAAACAGGAAGAGGAGGCGGCTCACGCTCGTCTGTGTGTGATTGACAGGTACATCAACCACTCGTGCTCCCCAAACTGCATCACTGAGGTGGTCAGCGTGGAGAAGGAGAACAAGATCATCATCAGCTCCTGCAGACGCATCCAGAGAGGAGAAGAGGTACGAGCCGTCTGACGGCGTCACACGAGGGCCGGGACCTGCCGGCTCTGACAGACACGTTTAAAGATATGAGGACACGAAGAAATAAATCACCAAATATTTTCAATATTTATCATTACTGTTGTTCTTATTTCTACTATTATTATTATAGCTGTTATCATTTATCATTATGGTTGTTGTTGTTATTTATTGTCATTATTATTGTTGTTTCTTGTGTATTTTGTGTACAAATTAATTCTGATCAGAGAAACTTTATTAACAAACTTTCACCTCAACAAGACTCAATAACTGCATTTCTCTGTGTCTCTGTCTGTCTCTGTGTCTCTGTCTCTGTGTCTCTGTCTGTCTCTGTGTCTCTGTCTGTCTCTGTGTCTCTGTCTGTCTGTCTCTGTGTCTCTGTCTATCTCGGTGTCTCTGTCTGTCTCTGTGTCTCTGTGTCTCTGTGTCTGTCTGTCTCTGTCTCTGTGTCTGTGTCTGTCTCTGTCTGTCTCTGTGTCTGTGTCTGTCTCTGTCTGTCTCTGTCTGTCTCTGTGTCTGTGTCTGTCTGTCTCTGTGTCTGTCTTGTCTCTGTCTCTGTCTGTCTCTGTGTCTCTGTGTCTCTGTCTGTCTCTGTTTCTGTGTCTGTTGTCTCTGTCTGTCTGTGTCTGTGTCTGTGTCTGTCTCTGTCTGTCTGTCTCTGTCTCTGTGTCTGTGTCTGTCTCTGTCTGTCTCTGTCTGTCTCTGTGTCTGTGTCTGTCTCTGTCTGTCTCTGTCTGTCTCTGTGTCTGTGTCTGTCTGTCTCTGTGTCTGTCTCTGTCTCTGTCTCTGTCTGTCTCTGTGTCTCTGTGTCTGTCTGTCTCTGTGTCTGTGTCTGTCTCTGTCTGTCTCTGTGTCTGTGTCTGTCTCTGTCTCTGTCTCTGTCTGTCTCTGTGTCTCCGTCTGTCTCTCAGCTGTCTTATGACTACAAGTTTGACCTGGAGGACGATCAACATAAGATCCCGTGTCACTGTGGAGCCGTCAACTGCCGCAAATGGATGAACTGAAAACACACACTCACACACACTCACACAGTGACAGACACACACACACACACACACACTCACACAGTGACAGACACACACACACACTCACACACACACACACACTCACACAGTGACACACGCACACACTCACAGTGACAGACACACACACACTCACACAGTGACACACACACACACTCACAGTGACAGACACACACACACACTCACACAGTGACACACTCACAGTGACAGACACACACACACACACTCACAC
>NW_024647986.1:0-360 GCF_008729295.1 Plectropomus leopardus
CAGCAGCCGGTGACGAAGACTGACGGAGGTTAAATTGAGTTACTTAATGATACCTTCGAGCTCCATTCAATTAAAATGAGCACGAAGCGAAAGTCAAGTTCTCACGATGTCTTCAATTCGACCTTGTAAGATTTCGGTTTTGGCGAAAAACAGTCAATAATAAACAAATCAATGACACTGGCATTCATTGTATAAGTGGCAAATAATTTCATTTTCATAATTACAAAACAGATCTTTCATCAATGTCGTCTGTGATTCCTGGGAGCATCTGGTTTACAAGATAAATCCAATGTATCATTTGAAATGAGACTTGTCAAACCCTTTAACAGTCACAGTAAGAAATGCTGTTTCAAAAAATTA
>NW_024647987.1:0-310 GCF_008729295.1 Plectropomus leopardus
AGCCGATTGTGGCAGCAGTCTTTCCTGTTGGTGATGGTGACAGTGTTGATCTTGTATGGCTTTAAGAGGTCCAGTCTCCACCACGGTCTTAAATCTTTGTCTGTGTGGGAACAGGAGTTTTCTCCATAGATGCTTGCACGATTTCCATCAATGGCCCTTTCAGGGACACCATGCCACCCCAGGGAGGACTGAGTCACTTTTCCACCTCTGGCGATATTGGTAGCTGCACAGAGTTACAACGCTTGTTATTAACAGTAGTTTGAGGAAGGCACAGAAGTGATCCATGTATTGATCTGACCAAAGCCACCAA
>NW_024647988.1:0-223 GCF_008729295.1 Plectropomus leopardus
TGGTTCTGTGGGCAGGAGCTGGGACCTGGCTGCTCCTCCAATGCTGACAGGATGCGTTCTTCAATGTCCCAGGTGAGGGCAGCCAGGAGACGGGGAGCAGGGAGAAGGTTGTCAGGACGGGGTGTGGCCTCCTCCTCCTCCAGGAACTGGCGGGACAGAGCGTGGGGCTTGACATTGCGGGAACTGGGTCGATAGGAGAGGGTGAAGGAGAAGCGGGTAAAGA
>NW_024647989.1:0-301 GCF_008729295.1 Plectropomus leopardus
CCTCCATCCTGAACCGAGGCCGGGGGACCACGAGGAAGAGGAGCAGCCACAGCCCTGCACAAGGGGGGGGGGGGGGGGGGGGGGGGGGCAGAGGAGAGGGAGGAGGAGATAGGAGGAGGAAGAGGAGAGAGAGGAGGAGAAGGAAAGAGGAGGAGAGAGAGAGGAGGAGGAAAGGAGGAGGAGAGAGGAGGTGATGTTATCATCATGTGTCCCGTCTCAGTCTATAAATATTCAGGTGTTGTCGTAATTAGTTTAAGTGACAGATCAATAAGTTTAATTAGAGGAGCCGATCAATCAAAAC
>NW_024647990.1:0-203 GCF_008729295.1 Plectropomus leopardus
CCGGGCTCCCTCCTACCAGGTGGGCCAAAAGGTCTGGTTGTCAACAAGGGACCTCCCGCTGAGGGTGGAGTCCCGGAAGCTGGCTCCAAAGTTCATGGGTCCGTTCCCCATAGAGAAGGTCATCAACCCTGTGGCAGTTCGGCTGAAACTGCCCCGATCCATGAGGGTCCACTCCACGTTCCACGTCTCCAGGGTCAAGCCGG
>NW_024647991.1:0-781 GCF_008729295.1 Plectropomus leopardus
GTTTAAACATAGGCCTATCATTGATAATATACTAATTTAATCTTTTAGGAAATTTAGCCCTTGCCCTCCTCCCTGTTTGAGCCAGAGTAGTCAGCCATCAACCTTCCCAGTGTCTGCTTTAATCAGGGCCTCAGATTAAGCAAGGTTAACTTAAACTGATAGGGTAAGGTAGGAGAGCTATTCCCTCTTAGATATTCAGTTTATAGTAATGATTTTTGCCATGTTTTTCCTCATTGCAGACTAAGTGCCAGACTGCTGCTTTGCCTGAATCAGTCCATCTATATCATCTGGCCTAATTGCCTACTGTGTTAAACTGGAACCACCATAGCTTTATGTGAAATGTCAGTGATTTGTATACTGTTATCCTGATTTAGTGGGATTTAGTGATTTAGCTTTTTCACTGAGCCTAACTTGTTACAGGAATGTCTTTTACCCTGTTGTGAAACTGAACCAACTGAAGTTCACATTTTGATTTGTTTTTATGGTTTTACAGGCAGTGGGACGAGCTGCAGGGAGTACGCGTGGGATCCACTTCTTTGCATGTAGTGTGGTATTCCTAATGGTGGTGGTCGCTGGAGTGCCTTGTAGATCTGCTTTTCCTTGCAGTGTGAATTGCAGCGTGAATTGCAGTGTGAGTTGCGCCGTAGGATTGTTGTGTTACTGATCACTGTGTGCTCATGGGTGGTATCTATTGGGGTCTGTGATCGAATCTCCCTGTGGTAACTACCCTGTGTAACGGTGTGGTGTGGACCCAGATGCAGTACACCGGCAAACAGGATCA
>NW_024647992.1:0-391 GCF_008729295.1 Plectropomus leopardus
GACAGCTCCCTAAAACTAGTGGTGTTTAGTGATTCCTCAATGGGTAACCTTCCCGATGCAGGGACTCAGGGTGGACACCTCGTCACGCTAATGGGGGAAAAAGGAAGATTCTCACCTCTATGCTGGCAGTCCAAGAGAATCCGGAGAGTTATCCGCAGTACTTTGGCCGGAGAGACTTTAGCTCTTGCAGATGGCATTGACAGTGCTGTTTTCTTGGCCACACTTTTCTCAGAGCTTACCACAGGTGACACACAAAAAGGTTTGCCAATTGTGTGCATAACAGGTAACCACTCTCTTTTGGATGCTGTCAAATCCACAAAATCAGTCACAGAGAAGAGACGGCGCCTGGAAATCAGCAGAATCAAGGAGCTCATCCACTCGAAGCTCATCC
>NW_024647993.1:0-371 GCF_008729295.1 Plectropomus leopardus
AGGAGCTGGGACCTGGCTGCTCCTCCAATGCTGACAGGATGCGTTCATCAATGTCCCAGGTGAGGGCAGCCAGGAGACGGGGAGCAGGGAGAATGTTGTCAGGACGGGATGTGGCCTCCTCCTCCTCCAGGAACTGGCGGGACAGAGCGTCGGGCTTGACATTGCGGGAACTGGGTCGATAGGAGAGGGTGAAGGAGAAGCGGGTAAAGAACAGAGCCCAACGGGCCTGGCGAGAGATCAGTCTTTTTGGCGGAGCGGATGTACTCGAGGTTTTTGTGATCCGTCCAGACCAGGAAGGGAATCTTGGTGCCCTCCAGCCAATGGCGCCACTCCCCCAATGCCAACTTTACCGCCAGTAACTCCCGATTGCC
>NW_024647994.1:0-528 GCF_008729295.1 Plectropomus leopardus
TTAGCAAACAAACTTTACACAACGACCATGGGAATATCTAACGAAAAGAAACCAATTACAGTAATTATGACTGTTAGATACTTATATTTTCCATGTTGAAATAATACAAATTAGATCATTCAGTGGTCTGTGGCGGCTGTTTTTGCATTTTAAGCTTTAAGCTAGCAAGTACAGAACTTTGTCGCCTGCTAGCTAAAATTAGGTTAGCAAATAAACTTTAATTGAAACAAGCATATTTAATGAAAACTAAACTGCGAAAAGCTTTACAACGATTTAAAATTGTTAATTCTTTCAGTTTTAGGTGCAATTTAAGTCAGTCACTGATACATTACGGTCGTTTTTTGTGGTTGAAGGTTTTAGCTAGCCGGCTTGAACTATGTTAAATGCTAGCTAAAATTAGGTTAGCTAACACGCTTTGCTCGACGAATAACTAAAGAAAAGTTTCAATTTATTTATAACGGTACATATTCTTACCTTTTCCATGGTGAACAGTAAAACTGATACCAGTTTTACTGTTCACCATGGAAA
>NW_024647995.1:0-226 GCF_008729295.1 Plectropomus leopardus
GCCGCGTGCTGACGGGGAGGTGAAGCGCCGCGAAGCGCCGCGGCCCTCCGTCCAACTGGTTCGCTCGTGGGCCCAAGCTCCCCGGTGCTTCGTTTGCTCTGCCGTGCCGCCGAGCGGGCGGGGAATGTTAAACCGGCACGGCGATTACAACCGCGCCGAGGCTTCGGCGCTTGAAGCCCCGAGTTGTGCTTAAACGCCAGTGCCAATGAACCGACGGTGTGCTCGT
>NW_024647996.1:0-5430 GCF_008729295.1 Plectropomus leopardus
TCTGTTGTTCTTCATGTCCTCATAGACAGAGACATGTTATCTGTTGTTCTTCATGTCCTCATAGACAGAGACATGTTATCTGTTGTTCTTCATGTCCTCAGAGACAGAGACATGTCTTCTGTTGTTCTACATTTCCTCAGAGACAGAGACATGTCTTCTGTTGTTCTACATTTCATCTCAGTGCTGCTGTAAAGCTGCAGAGGTCAAAGTGCAGCAGGACACAGATCTCTGTTTCCTCTCCTCCTCCTCCTCCTCCTTCTTCTCCTCCTCCTCCTCCTCAGTTGACTGCGTTCTTCTCCTCCTCCTCCTCCTCCTCCTGCTCCTCCTCAGATGACTGTGTTCTCCTCCTCCTCCCCCTCCTGCTCCTCCTCAGATGACTGTGTTCTCCTCCTCCTCCTCCTGCTCCTCCTCAGTTGACTGTGTTCTCCTCCTCCTCCTCTTCCTCCTCAGATGACTGTGTTCTCCTCCTCCTCCTCTTCCTCCTGCTCCTCCTCAGATGACTGTGTTCTCCTCCTCCTCCTCTTCCTCCTGCTCCTCCTCAGACGCAGATGACTGTGTTCTCCTCCTCCTCCTCCTCCTCCTCAGCTGACTATGTTTTCCTCCTCCTCAGCTGAATGTGACCCTGGAGAAGGAGGTGGCAGGTTTCTGGGTGACGGTCCCGTGTGTGGAGGACCTGGGCAGCTGTCACTATCAGGACGTGTGTGACCTCCTGGATCAGCTGATCCCTCCTGGTCAGGACTGTCCCGAGCCGCTGCACACCTACGGCCTGCCCTGCCACTGTCCCTTCAAGGCCGTGAGTCACATGACCGTGCGACCGCACACCTGTCAGCGTCCAGAGAGACACTCTAATATTTACACTGTTCACACACACACACACACACACACACACACACACACACACACACACACAGTAGTACTGTAGTACTGTAGTATTGTAATATTGTTACTGAGCAGTGAGACAGTGCCGGGCTGATAACAGACCATAATCACAGAGTTGCTCAGCAGTTTCACGTCTCTGCAGAACGTCCAGAGACGTTAACAGCAGACAAGTTCCTCTACTACATTTCCCAGAATGCAATGCATCAGAGTCTTTTAGGGGTTCATGATTTTTTGCTGATATATATGAAACCACACATTTGGCTGATAACTGATATTGATAAGTAACTGCCTGATATCAGAGCTGATCCCTGGAGTCTTTCCACTGCGTCCCTCTGAGGACAACACGTCTGTCCAACTCTGTAGACACAGACTGTCTCACAGACATTATTTGTAGCTTTATTTTAGACGGAGCAAAGTTCTGTTAGAATCACAGGTCAGGTACGTTTGTCAGAGTCCAAGGATGTCTTCAAACAGAGTGTCCTCTGTCTGTGTCCTCTGTATGTCCTCTCTGTGTGTCCTCCTCAGGGTTCGTACTCTCTGCCTCAGTCGGACTTCTACCTGCCCTACGTGGAGCTGCCGTCCTGGCTGACTAACGGGAACTACCGTGTGCAGGGCGTCCTCGGCAGTCAGGACAAAGAGCTCGGCTGTCTCAAGGTGGCTCTGTCCCTCCACTCCGACTGAGACTGAGACTGAGACAACAACGCCGCCGCCGCCGCCACCGCTGCAGATCTGCACATTAAAAAAAAAAAAAAAAAGATGTAAAATTGCGGAATGAGAGCAGAAGTTTGACACAGAGTGAAGGTGAAAAACTCCTCCGTTTATTTTTTACGTTAAAACTTTTGACATCTCTGATCCTCCTCAGAGACAAAATGTCTTCATTCTGACAACCACAAACTAAACCAACAGAGTCCACACACAAGCGCACGCGCACGCACACACACACGCACGCACGCACGCACACACACACACACACACACACACACACACACACACACAGACACACAGACACATCGAGACAGGATGCTTCAGACGCTCACTGTGCACACATGAAACATGTTTCAGACACATGAACCCTCCGCCTTTATTCTGGGACAGTGTGATGTGATGTCACAGCGTCACAGCGTCACGTCACAGCACGACCAGAAAATGCCAAATTATGGACAGTGTGAGGGATCACATGACCCCGCGGTGCTTCTCTGTTGGTCCAATCAGAATCTGAGAATCAACATCAGATCTGATGACGTCATACGTGTCAAATGCTGAGGTGAAGAGTTTTTTTAGTTTTAATCTGATGTAAAAAAAACTCCTGCAGCTCCTGCTGAGTGTTAGGCTAACACTGCTCCCCCTGCGCCTCCTCCCTCTCCTCCTCCTGCTCCTGCTCTTTCTCCTCCTGCGCATTTTGTTGATTGGGATGTTCTAAAAAAGGGTTTTCAGCTGATGCAGCTCATTATATACATGAGAGATATTCTTTGATTTTGATTATTTTTTTATCGATTAGCGTGTTTTTACGGAGTGCTGATCTAATCTGTGGGAGAAAATGAACACCAGATAAAAATAAATCATTTCACTTTATTCAGATTTTAATTTGTGTGAATGCTGATGATGTTTGTACTGTTTTTAATAAAGATTCTCATCTCATAAATCAGTTTTCGTGTGTTCAGTGTCAGCGCTGTGAATCACCACACAACAGATCATCACCACATTTACGTCTCAGTGTTTGGCATCATACGCAGTATTTCAGAAACAAATATCGTGCTTATTTACTTTTATTTTCAACCACAAACTTTGTCCCCAAAAGAAAAAGTCTCACTTCAGTTTTACTGCTGCAGATTGTCTCCAGTCGACTGAAGAAGCAGCTGATTTTATGATTCTGACTGTCCTGTCCTCAATACGTAGCGTGTATATTTTGACAGGCAGATAAACACTCCAAACACAACTCTAGACTTTTTCTTCTGCCAGGTTTAATGTTCAGACAAAGTGTGAAACTAAAACAAGAGTAAACAAAGAGTACAATTACAATGCGGCATTTCCGTCGACACGTAAATCATTATGTAAACATTCAATATAATATTTTGACCTAGCATGTAATAATAAATTCCTATAAAACATACCGACTATGCAACTTGAACCAGGTGTATGCCGAAATGGCTGGAACATCATCAAACCGTCTGAACATGCCATTTTGTCTCTGATTTCTAGCACTTCCTGAATAAAGTTTTTGCATTCAAGTGAACAAAACAGCGGTCGCTATACCACAATAAGCCAGTTGATGGCAGTAGCGGACTTTTTAACATTCTCATCTAAATTAAACTCAATGAAATAATGAAATAATGAAATAACATTCATGAAATCCTTTTTTCCTTGACTAATTATTATTATTATTTTTTTTAACTGACTCTCATGCATTAAACAGTACACTGACCACCAAAGCTTTCACTGGTGTTTGCATCAATCATCATCTAAATTGGAAGCAAAGATATTTGACATCTACGGATTGATATCAATATCTTGATATGAAGTCGTGTGGATTTCTAACCCCTCTGGTTCCTGAAATCCTCCTGATCAGAGAGCAAAGTGTGTTATTGATCCAGAGTTCAAATCTGAAAAGGCCCCAGACATTTAAACTCAGTTACTGAATAAAAAGTGGAAACAGGATCGGACCGGTTTGATTTGGAGGTTATCAGAGTTCAGACTGACATTGTTTTATTGGTCAACAGAGATAATCCTGTCAGCTGACCTCAGATCAGTGCTGCCAGGTACTTACAAAGGGCCTCAGCATGCAGTTATGAAGGGCCCCTGTGTGCTGGATGCCGGTCATGTGTATAAAGGAGCTGCTCGTTAATCTGCACATGAACTACGGATTTGTGTTTCTGACTCAGCACACGGAGACTTCAGAGTGAAACTCAGCAGAGAACCGACACGAGGAACCACACCTGAAACACACCCACAGTCACACCGCTGTGTGTGTGTGTGTGTGTGTGCGTGCTGCAGTATATACTGTTTATACATCATTGCAACAACAATGAAATAACTTAAACTGTGAACTTTTTCACATCCTGCAGAAAACTAAAAAAGCAGCTGCATGTGACACGTCTGCTGTGTTTCAGCATCTCTGCATTTGAACAGATTCTGGGGTCATTGAACTGTGACAGCGCCACCAGGTGGTGACTCCTTTTGTTTCACTGACGTGTACCAGAGCTGACAGCTGAGCAGTGTCTCCAGAGAGGACACTCTGTAACACAGACAGACATACAGAGGGACACCATGACAGCTCCCCCACAGTCTCACTGTTCACTGTGTGTATATGAAGACACACACACACACATGTGCTGGATTACATACAACCACAGTAACACACTGAGTTGTTATTCAGACCTTCACTGTGTGTGTGTGTGTGTGTGTGTGTGTGTGTCCAGCAGAGGGTGCAAACACTGAACTGATCACAGTCTGAAAGACAGCAAACAAACACTTCTGTGTGTCTCTGCATGTCTCTCTGTATGTCTCTCTGTCTCTGCACTTCTCTGCATGTCTCTGTGTCTCTGCATGTCTCTTCGTGTTCTGCATGTCTCTCTGTGTCTCTGCATGTCTCTGTGTTTCTGCATGTCTCTCTGTGTCTCTTTCTGTATCGCTGCATGTCTCCATGTGTCTCTGCGTTTGTCACACCTGGTCATGTGACTGCAGCAGGACGTTAAAGTTCGTGTTTGATGTCTTTGCGACTGATTAGAAACGTGGATCCTCAGGTTTTGGGTTAAAGTCTAACATGCTGGAGTCTGGTGCAGCAGTCTGACTGGGACCAGTTTAATCTGAGCTCTGAAAGTGCAGCAGTCTGACTGGGACCAGTTTAAGCTCTGGTGGAGATGACCAGTGAGTAGCAGTGTGATGTTTTATGTGGTCACCTCTCACATGTTGATCAGATGAAGCAGAAAGGGCAGCTGACCTTATAAAGTCTCCTGATCACACCTGCTCAGGTGAACTCAATCACTGACGAGCTCTGCAGCTGAGAGGAGGAGGAGGAGGAGGAGGAGGAGGAGGAGGAGCCAATCAGCAGCTCACAGAGCAGAAAGATCTAAATAGTGACATTGATGTGACTCAGCAGCTGCAGAGAGGAGCCGTGTGCTGAGTCATCAAATACAGTAACTCATGAATGTGTTAACTGTGGTGATGTGCAGAGTCTGATCCAGTAGCCCGAGTCCTGATCCAAACCCTGAGTCCTGATCCGAACCCCTTAGCCTGCAGCAGATACAACTTGTATTAAAAATTATTCTCATTACATAAATAAACATCCCCAAAATAAATCAGCTGTTTGTCAGTGTCTGATCTGATCCACAGTCAGTGTGTTTCCTGCAGGAGACAGAAGAACGGACACTGAGGACAAACTGTGTCCCCCTGTGCACAGAGACAGACATGTTTTCTTGAACCTCTCTTTAAGCAGGTTGGTCCCACTGAGATTAAGAATGTATTTTCCAAGGCAGACCTGTCCAGGACAGACAGCAATGAAATAACACTGCAGACAGAGACAATAACAGACAAAATACAGACCTGTGGGGGACA
>NW_024647997.1:0-232 GCF_008729295.1 Plectropomus leopardus
CGAGCACGCCTGTGGGGAACGGCCGAGTGGGAGAGGGGCACTCCAGCTTGTTCGTCATTCCAAGCTTTCGCTGAGGAGCTACGAAAGGTTTTCGGGACTGTCTCCCTGGGTCCCGATGCCACTGGAGGTCCCCTGAACCAGCGACAGGGCGATCGGACCGTGGCTGACCTTGCTATTGACTTCCGGACCCGAGCGTGACCCTCCAGAGTGACTGGAATTCGGCGGCCCAATG
>NW_024647998.1:0-240 GCF_008729295.1 Plectropomus leopardus
GATCCAGAGGGGTGCAACCCGTTCTTGACGAACTGTTCCATCTTGTTGCTCTGCAGCCACACACATTCGCCACAGAGGGAGCCAGAGTGGCGTTTGCTATTAACCACCTCACGGGCGGAGCACGCCTGTGGGGAACGGCCGAGTGGGAGAGGGGCACTCCAGCCTGTTCGTCATTCCAAGCTTTCGCTGAGGAGCTACGAAAGGTTTTCGGGACTGTTTCCCTGGGTCCCGATGCCACTG
>NW_024647999.1:0-230 GCF_008729295.1 Plectropomus leopardus
ACAATTTCCCTGCACTTTGTAACATTGGTTTTGATAAGTGCTATATAAATACACTTCATTATTATTATTATGATTTAAAAAAATGATTTAAGGCAAAATTTCTTAACACTTTGAAACCTGGAGTGACATAATTTTTCCTGGGCTGCTTTCAGACACCTTTCACAAACATTTAAACTTTTGAACCCTGAGCAAATTGTGAAATGTGTGTGATTTCTATAATAAATATAAAA
>NW_024648000.1:0-378 GCF_008729295.1 Plectropomus leopardus
AAAAAGGGGATGAGATTATTAGAAAAATTATCAAAATGTGGTGTTAGATAGGTGTTTTAAATTACAGTACAATCTTTTGATGGTTTGCTTGTTTTTCACTTTTTTAAAAGTAATTTCTTGCTAATTTTGGGGCCATGCCTTGGTAAATTGCTTAGGCCTATTGCCTTCTCCACGTATATTTAAAATAAATCAAACCAATCTGCTCAGGTGACAATGGGTTAAAAGACCAATTTTTGACAGTGGCGTCCTCATATATATAGCATGGATTTATTATAGTAAAGATAAATAGGCATCAGAGAGAGGAATCATGATTATCAAACTGTAAATAGAGGAATATACGACAGATGGCGCTGCTTAATCATGCAGTGAACCATAAGC
>NW_024648001.1:0-239 GCF_008729295.1 Plectropomus leopardus
CTCTGGCTCCCTCTGTGGCGAATGTGTGTGGCTGCAGAGCAAACAAGATGGAGCCAGAGTGGCGTTTGCTATTAACCACCTCACGGGCCGAGCACGCCTGTGGGGAACGGCCGAGTGGGAGAGGGGCACTCCAGCCTGTTCGTCATTCCAAGCTTTCGCTGAGGAGCTACGAAAGGTTTTCGGGACTGTTTTCCTGGGTCCCGATGCCACTGGAGGTCTCCTGAACCAGCGACAGGGCG
>NW_024648002.1:0-414 GCF_008729295.1 Plectropomus leopardus
AGGATGCAAACAGACTGAACAAACTGATCAGGAAGGCAGAGTCTGTTCTTGGCTCTAAGCTTGTCTCCCTGGAGGTGGCTGAGGACAGAATGCTGGCAAAACTGCTGGCAATAACGGACAATGTCACCCATCCCCTCCATAAGACACTGGACAAGCTGAAGAGTAGCTTCAGCAACAGACTCCTCCAACCCCGCTGTCTGAGGGAGCGATACAGGAAATCATTCCTGCCTGCTGCCATCAGACTGTTCAACACATCTACCTCTGTCAGACCTGCGGTCACTGTCACTGAACTGGACTAAATTCTGTCACTCCACATCCAAACAGTACAGACTGCAGTATGTGTGTATGCATATCATGTATATATATGTACAAATATATAACATCGGATCGTCGCCTGCATTGTATTATAAATAT
>NW_024648003.1:0-374 GCF_008729295.1 Plectropomus leopardus
GGGGGCTTTTTTTTTTTAAAGGACAGCTCAAGTGTTAAAGGTGGAGAGAGAGGGGATGACATGCAGCAAAGGGCTGAGGCAGCGAGGATGTAGCCTCTGTAAATGCGGTGCCAGCTGAACTACTGGGTACCCCTATTTATTCTATTTTCATTTTTTAAATTTATTTATTTATAACCAATTTTCAGGTAATTTTCTTGTACTAATTTCTTGTTCATTTTTGAGTAATTTCTTTGTTGCTCGTTGCCTTCCTTCCATGTTTTTGACAGAAATTAAGCCAATTTGCTCAAGTTTCAAAGACTTACGTTATTTTAAATTGTTAAAAATGATTTAAACTGAGTCTCAACTTTCACCTCATCCTCATCCTTTCTTCTGTC
>NW_024648004.1:0-212 GCF_008729295.1 Plectropomus leopardus
GTATGCCGGAGATCCAGAGGGGTGCAACCCGTTCTTGACGAACTGTTCCATCTTGTTTGCTCTGCAGCCACACACATTCGCCACAGAGGGAGCCAGAGTGGCCTTTGCTATTAACCACCTCACGGGCCGAGCACGCCTGTGGGGAACGGCCGAGTGGGAGAGGGCCACTCCAGCCTGTTCGTCATTCCAAGCTTTCGCTGAGGAGCTACGAA
>NW_024648005.1:0-215 GCF_008729295.1 Plectropomus leopardus
TTAACTTTAAATTCTAAAAAAGGAAAGTCAGTCCACACTTTGTCCCCCCTTGGCCTGTACAAAATGACACTTCTTGTTTTGTTTTGTTTTGTTTTGTTTTATATTTCTTTAGTTGTTTTAGTAGTTGTAGTTGTTTTGGTTTTCTTGAGATCTAGTAATGTGTATATACAATTTTATCTGTCTAATGCAGATTTAAGATTAATTTAAAACATTGG
>NW_024648006.1:0-206 GCF_008729295.1 Plectropomus leopardus
TGATCCAGAGTCTCCGTGTTTGTCTCCTGTCTGATTTTGGCTCTCAGATTCATCAGAGTTGTGAGAGAGGAGCTGGTGGTCTCTGTTTTGTTCTGGTGCTACATATTTTTGAACAAAAATGTAGTTTTGAGGCTTCTCCTCCAACACACTTTCGTTATTACTCAAGTTCAGAGTCTGATCTTCACTGTCGTCACTTTCCTCATGAT
>NW_024648007.1:0-1109 GCF_008729295.1 Plectropomus leopardus
AGGACATGTCATATTTTGACATTTTTGCCATACTATAGCCTTGCCTCTTTGGTCATTTTTTCAACATGCATTGTTCTGGTATTTTGGGCCATTTTTGCAGCATCCAATGCTTAGCCTGTTTTGGCACGCTGTTTTTTTTTACTGTTTTGAGGTGTTTTCAGCTATTTTTGGGACATGTCATATTTTGACATTTTTGCCATACTATAGCCTTGCCTTTTCAGTCATTTTTTCAACATGCATTTTAATGCTGTTATGGGGGATTTTTGCAGCACCCTATGCTATGGCGTATCTTGGCACACTATTTTATGCTGTTTTTAGGTGTTTTCAGCTATTTTTGGGACATGTCATATTTTGACATTTTTTGCCATACTATAGCCTTTCCTCTTTGGTCATTTTTTCAACATGCATTTTCATGGTGTTTTTGGCCGTTTCTGCAAAATTCTATGCTATAGCGTGTCTTGGCATGCTATTTTTTGCTGTTTTGAGGTGTTTTCAGCTGTTTTTGGGATGTGTCATATTTTGACAATTTTGCCATACTATAGCCTTGCCTTTCGGTCATTTTTTCAACATGCATTTTTACGGTTTTTTGGGTTTTTTTTGCAGTATCCAATGCTATGGTGTGTCTCGGCACGCTATTTTGTGTTGTTTTGAGGTGTTGTAATCTGTTTTTGGGACATGTCATATTTTGACAATTTTGCCATACTATAGCCTTGCCTCTTTGGTCATTTTTTCAACATGCATTTTTCTGGTATTTTGGGCCGTTTTTGCAGCATCCAATGCTATGGCGTGTCTTGGCACGCTATTTTATACTGTTTTGAGGTGTTTTCAGCTATTTTTGGGACATGTCATGTTTTGACATTTTTTGCCATACTATAGCCTTGCCTCTTTGGTCATTTTTTCAACTTGCATTTTTATACTGTTTTTGGCCGTTTTTGCAAGATTCTATGATGTGGCGTGTCTTGGAACGCTATTTTATACTGTTTTGAGGTGTTTTCAGCTGTTTTTGGGACATGTCGTATTTTGACAATTTTGCCTTGCCTCTTTGGTCATTTTTTCAACATGCATTTTTCTGGTATTTTGGGCCGTTTTTGCAGCATCCAATGCTATGG
>NW_024648008.1:0-4865 GCF_008729295.1 Plectropomus leopardus
TTATTACATATTTATTCTCTGTAAGTTGCTCATTGAAATTTTCCTATGTTTGGGGATAAATAAAGATGAATCTCCTTGGTTTTTTGAAGGGTTACATTTAAAATATTTTCTTCAGAAATAATCAAAACCAAATAATTTAAAATCTGAAAACTTTCTGATGAAGTTATAGAGCAGATCTGGGTTTGATTGGTCGAGTCTGCTGCAGCTGAAGCAGCAGAGAAGAAGAAGCAGCATTTTACATCAGCATGCTAACGATGCTAACGATGCTAACAGCTAACTGAAGCTTTTCTGGTCTCAGTTTCCTCAGATCCTCGTGAGTTCACCTCCTCTGCGTCCGGTAGGTTTGTTTACAGTATTTGGCCGCTGCTCGCTGCGCTGTGCGCGCTCACATCCCGCCACCGAGGCTCCTACAGGCTCAGTGTTAGCTACTTTAGCTTAGCAGCCAGCAGAGAGTCTGCAGACCAGACCAGACCACATCAGATCAGACCAGACCAGACCGCATCAGATCAGACCAGACCAGACCGCATCAGATCAGACCAGACCAGACCGCATCAGATCAGACCTGCTGCGGGGCTTTTGAGCCCCTGAGGCAGAAATGCTTTAAGATATTAGCCTATCTACACCATTGATACTCAACTTACGGCCCGCGGGCCCAATCTGGCCCTGATAGGGTGTCAGGTGGCCCCCAACTATTTTCTAATTCACACTAAAAATAAAGTGATTGACACCGGGATTAGTTTTTGTACTTTAGTGTCCAGAAGGTGTCAGAGTGCATAAAGAGCTTGTTGATATAAAACAATGTAAGTGGAGGATCCCCCACACCCCCACAGAGGTCTGAGCGAAGGCGAACGTCCTAAAATGATAGGATTGTCCTAAAGTCCCAGAAATGTCCTAAAGTCCTAGAACTGTTATAAAACCCCAGAAACATCCTAAAGTCCTACAAGTGTCGTAAAATCCCAGAACCGTCCCGAAATCCTATAAATGTCCCAAAATCCTTGAAACGTCCTAAAATCACAGAAATGTCCCAAAGTCCTAGAAACATCCTAAAGTCCTACAAGTGTCGTAAAATCCTAGAACTGTCCCGAAATCCTAGAAATGTCATAAAATCCCAGAAATTTCTTGAAATCCTTAAAATGTCCTAAAATCCTTGAAACGTCCTAAAATCACAGAAATGTTCTAAAATATTTGAAACATCCTAAATTCTCAGAAATGTCCTAAAGCCCTAGAAACATCCTAAAGTCCTACAAGTGTCGTAAAATCCTAGAACCGTCCCGAAATCCTATAAATGTCCTAAAATTCAAGAAAATCCTTCAAATGCTGTGTTAAAATACTAGGAATGTCTGAAATTCATAGAATTTTCCTAAAGTCTTGGAAATGTCCTAGAACCCTAAAAACGTCCTAAAATCCCAGAAATTTCTCAAAATCTTAAAAACGTCCTCAAATCCTTAAAATGTCCTAAAATCCTTGAAATGTCCCAAAATCACAGAAATGTCCTAAAATCCTTGAAATGTCCCAAAATCACAGAAATGTCCTAAAATCCTTGAAACATCCTAAAATGACAGAAATGTCCTAAAGTCTTAGAGATGTCCTGAAATCCCAGAAACGCGTATGGGACTGTTGGGACCGGCTCCTGTCCTCCTGTCATTTTGTAAAAGTGTCCCCCAAACAGAGCAGGTTCAGTATTTCTGGATTTGGGAAAATCAGCCGCAGACACATAAATCGTTGATCAATCATGACGTGAGACGCTCCTGTCCTCCGTGGTTAATGTCGTCTTCACCGACCCGCGTGTTTGTCCCCTCGTCCCTCATCAGTCATGCTGCCGCTGAAGGAGAAGGACAAACCCGTCGTGCAGAAGCTGCTGTCGGCCGGCTGCTGCGCCCGCTGCGTCCTCCGCTTCTGCTGCGTGAGCGTCCAGGCTGCCTACAGGAAACCACAGCAGGTCACACTCGGGATTTATTCTGAATTATTTTAAACATTTTACAGTCACTCTACGAAATATTGAGCACGTTTTTTTAGGTCAGTTCCTGTTTTTTCCATTTTTATTTTATTTTATCTTTCTGTTTTTCTTTATCTTTTTCTTGGTAATTTTTAAGTAATTTTTTATTACTGTTTTTTTCTTATTTGTGGGTCATTTCTCCTGAAGGGGCTCAGTGTTTTTGCCAGTTTGCTCAGTTTTCAAAGGGGTCAAAGGTGATTTTTATTTTAAATCATTAAGTGATTAATTTGACCTTTTAGAGCTTATCTTTTTATCTTTTTACTTTTTGTTATAAATCTGTATCCTTTATTATGTTTAATATTTTATTGCTCTGTAAAGCACTTTGAATTGGATGAAATGTGCTATACAAAAAAAATTAAAATTAAAAAACAAAATAAAAAAATAAAGCTGCCTCACCTGTAACTCACTCGTCCGTCGTCGTCGTGTCACCAGGAAACGCTCGAAGAACTTCGAGCTTTCATCGGCGACACTGAAGACAGCAAATCTCAAGAATCAGCAGCAGCAGAGTCCACCGAAGAAAACAACAAATCCCATGATGCCACAGTACCAGAACCACCTGAGGACCCCCCGAGCAAAAGAGCCAGACTGGAGGACCGAGACTCGAGTGTGTGTGTGGTGTGTTTGGGGATCCTGCAGGAGCTGTGTGGCTCAGCTCAGGCCGTGAAGGTGAGCAAAACACACACGCACGCACACACACACACACACACACACACACAGTGACACACACACACACACACACACACACACACACACACACACACACAGTGATACACACACACAGTGACACACACACACACACAGTGACACACACACACATACACACACACAGTGACACACACACACACACAACACACACACACAGTGACACACACACACAGTGACACACACACAGTGACACACACACAAACACACACACAGTGACACACACACACACACACACACACAGTGACACACACACACACACACACACACACAGTGACACACACACACACACAGTGACACACACACACACACACACACACACACACAGTGACACACACACACACACACACACGCACACACACAGTGATACACACACACAGTGACACACACACACACACACAGTGACACACACACACATACACACACACAGTGACACACACACACACACACACACACACACACACAGTGACACACACACACACACACAGTGACACACAGGTGTTTTGTGTTTGCAGATCTCTGAGAAGGTGAAGACAGAAAAGTACGAGTTTGACACTCTGGTGCTGTCCGTGTCTCTGCCGGCTCAGCTGTGTGTCCGCGAGGTCAGTGTGTGTGTGTGTGTGTGTGTGTGTGTGTGTGTGTGTGTGTGTGTGTGTGTGTGTGTGTGTGTTAGTTAACCTGTGACACTGTGCATCCCTGATGTGTTTTTAACTCTTTGAAACCTGCTGCAGACGCCTTTCACAAGTATTTAAGAAATGTCTCACAAATTGCAAGAACTAAGTAGATTTTGAAAAAAATACAATTTACGGAAAATTTTCCAGAGAACTATATTTAAATAATCATAATTATACATTAAAATTGTTTTTAGATTTTTTAAAAAAAACTTTTTTGTATTTGTTGTGCTAATAATCAGGTAATTGTCTCGGTATTTTTTTAACTTTTGTTTCTTTTGCTCAAAATTGTCAGGTAATTTTCTGTTTTTTTTTTTTTACTTGTTCATTTGTTTTATGATAATTTTCAATTTTTGTATTTTTCTTACTTTTTTGTTTGTTTTTAAGTTATTGTCTGTTTGTTTTTTCCTACTTTCTTGGTCATTTATTCTTAAATTGCACCGTGCTTCAGTTCTTCCTACTTTATGTTTTTGACAGAAATCGACTCAGTTGAGCCCAGAGTTTAAAGGGTTAATAGTTTTGGGGTAACAGTGGAGCTCCACGGCAGAGGAAGAGGACACACTGTTGACCATCAGGACGTAATCGTGTCTGTAAATGTGTCTTTTTTCATCCCGCAGCATTCCTGCTGGCTCCACGTGAAGAAGGAAATGAGGTAAAATATTTCGTCTCGTCTCCTAAATTTTAAGCGTGGAGTCAAAAACAGTCCGGCGTCACGCAGAGTCACGCAGTTAAAGGGACAGTTCACCCCGAAATCAAAAGTACGCATTTTTCCTGTCTGCTGTGGTTCTGGTCAGTCGAGAGAGTTTCGGCGAGAGTCGCCGAGCGTTGGCGATGGCGGCCGTAGAGATGACCTTTAATGACCTCTGGTTACTCACGCAGAGAGAAGAGCATGGCGGTCGACAAGGACGACGTCGTCCAGGTGAAGGAGGCCTTCAAGTGGATCATGCAGTCGCTGGTCGCCAAGGAGCTCGGGGGCGTTGCTGTGGTTACCAGGGTAGGCGAGACAAAAACCTGTCATTAAAAAAAAAGAAATAAAATGTACATATATACGTATGTTGTTGTTCATGATTGGTTTGTGCAGTTTCTTTTAGAATAATAATAAAGATAATTAAATATTATGAATTTAATTGAGTAAATGTTTGTCAGTTCACGTTTTCACGGCCAGTTTTGGCATTTACAAGTGTTTCGTTTTTCTCCTTTCTTTCGTTTTAAATTGATATAATTTTCCGCGCTCGGTGACAAATGTGTGGCGCTGACGTTCTGTTTGTAATTTCAGAGTTTGTTCGAGGTCGGCGTGGAGTTCACTCACCCGGAGACGGACGCTGACTGCCACTTCCTGTGAGTCCAAACGTCTCTGTGTGTTTAAAGGGGCAGCTACTCCAATAAATAACTGCAGCATTAAATCAATCAATCATACAATGAAAGCAGAAGTACACACACACACACACACACACACACACACACACACACACACACACACACACACACGTGAGGAA
>NW_024648009.1:0-523 GCF_008729295.1 Plectropomus leopardus
CTTTTTTCGGTTCTCCATTAGGAAAAAGTACCCAGTACCACCTCTTTTAGTACATGCTCTCCTGGGGTTCGAAAAAAAAGTTGACAGGGTACTATAAGGTACTAAAAGGTGATGTGGACACAGTGCAGACCACTTTGTTCAGAGAGAAACGTCACTGTGTCATCATCAATGTGCGTCCCGCACGGAATACACTGAACAGCGCAAACCCATGCCCGCCATTTTTAAACAGCCAAGCTTTTGCAGCGGCCGTAGTTTTGTATCATTTTTTTTTCTTTCCCAAAATGGCAAACAGAAAGATCATGCCACGGTCAATCAAGGACGCAAACGTTCCTCACCTTACTGGCCAATGAGCGTATCTAGCGAGTGCGAGTCTGTGTGTATGTGTCGCACAGAAGATGACGTCACGACAGTTTCATGCTGCATCGCTATAATGACCAGCTACACTGAGGCGATACTTTCTTCTAATGGAAAATGACCCCCAGAAAATTACCCGATACCAAAGGCGAGTACAGTAGAGTAGAGC
>NW_024648010.1:0-219 GCF_008729295.1 Plectropomus leopardus
CAATAGCAAAGTCAGCCACGGGCCGATCGCCCTGTCGCTGGTTCAGGAGACCTCCAGTGGCATCGGGACCCAGGGAAACAGTCCCGAAAACCTTTCGTAGCTCCTCAGCGCAAGCTTGGAATGACGAACAGGCTGGAGTGCCCCTCTCCCACTCGGCCGTTCCCCACAGGCCTGCTCGGCCCGTGAGGTGGTTAATAGCAAACGCCACTCTGGCTCCCT
>NW_024648011.1:0-350 GCF_008729295.1 Plectropomus leopardus
GCCTCTATAATGCAGGACCTCCCTCGCCATTTACACCATTTTTTTTATTAGCTACTCCTCCTCTCTCCATGCTTCCTACTTTTCACCAGAGGTTAGTGGGCCACTGGAGTGTGTTACCCAACTCCTACCATATCCTCTTGGTGTTTTGCTAACTCATACATTTCACCATGAGTACTGACTCTAATAATACTACTCTCTATCCCACAGCCGGCCGAAAAGATGAACCAGCAATAACCACACTGAATGTCCATCCACCCATTTTTGGCGACCCATCCAGGCTCAGGTTGCTATGCTAAGCAAGACAGTCCAAGTGTCCCTCTGCCCAGGAACATTTCCCAGCTCCTCCTGAG
>NW_024648012.1:0-403 GCF_008729295.1 Plectropomus leopardus
TTGTAGTGTAGTAGTGTGTAAATTTGTCTTTTTGCCTAATGCTGCTCGCCTGTTTCCGGTTGGTGGGGAACAGAGCTGGCCCTGCACGCGCAGTGTAGTGAACTGGACAAACGGCTGCGCATATGCATGCGCGGGCTCAGCGCGCACTTTGGTTTAGGAAGTGGGGTCCGACGGCTAGCGGTTAGACAGGCGTGAGGGCGGGCACCGTGCAGGTCTTACTTAGCCTACTTTAGCTAAGGAAGGACTTACCTTATAATGAATCGTGTGGACTATTTAACTACTGTGCGATTTGGCACTTTACCCCTCGAGCAGAAACTGGACATTAAAACGTTTGGGACCGCATCGACCTGATAACGTCATCTTATCTCAAGAGGGAAAAGATAAGACAAGATAATTCAACCAG
>NW_024648013.1:0-240 GCF_008729295.1 Plectropomus leopardus
CACACACTTGCATTGCTTTATGCACAAAAAAAACATGTTTTTTCCAATCCAAGCTTTAAAAAATATTACACTTCAATACTATTTTTTTTCACTGTCATTGAGTTTTGTTGTTTTTTTTAACCACCATCGGTGCTGATCATCAATATCACATATTTGTTCATTTTCAGAATTTTAATCCTTTAAGCAGTAGGATTTTGTCAGTATGCCACTATGCTTTCAGATAGAAAAAACAACACAAAA
>NW_024648014.1:0-202 GCF_008729295.1 Plectropomus leopardus
CCTAGTTCTGCAGTTTTTGTATTGTTGGCTGTTTTATATTTCTTTAGTTGTTTTAGTAGTTGTAGTTGTTTTGGTTTTCTTGAGATCTAGTAATGTGTATATACAATTTTGTCTGTCTAATGCAGATTTAAGATTAATTTAAAACATTGGAGAAGATATAAAACAAAACAAAACAAAACAAAACAAGAAGTGTCATTTTGTA
>NW_024648015.1:0-306 GCF_008729295.1 Plectropomus leopardus
AACAGGTCTTGTGGCAGAGGTTGAGTGTGAGAGAGTGGAATTAATAATTAAATCAATAAATTCATAAATGCACAATAACCAACCCACTGAAAGGATAATGGTATCAGGCACAAAGAAAGATTCTCTGGAAGTCACATAATAATTGCACAATAACTGACTCGCTGTAGGGACAACGGCAACAGCTACAAAGCCTAAAGCAATTAACGAACAAACAACTTGAACAGTTGATAAAAAAGATCAGTTTAAAGTTGGGGTCTAAAGGCCTCGTGTGTCTGATGTCAGCATGCAGGTTATCCCTGAGAAAGA
>NW_024648016.1:0-526 GCF_008729295.1 Plectropomus leopardus
GTAATATTGTTTGTTGTTTAAGTGATATTTTCACATGCAGCACACAAAGTTGTATCATGACCAATGTAGAACTGAATTTAAGCGTTGAATGAGTACCGTATGCGAGAAAAACTGATTTGTGAAAGAAGCAAAGATTGCAGATATCTAGTGATATATCTAATAGTACATAAAGCAAATAATTGCGTCAACATCTAAACTGGATCTGGATGTGAACTTTGAATACTACCACGGTGAAGATGGTTGACATGTTTTTGTACTAATTTCTAAACAATTTATAAAATATATATTTTCAGTGTTTGGTCATCTGTATAGACGATTAGGTTCAGAAAATGATACAAACTTGAAAATTTAAACATTGCAAGTAACAAATACTAGGGCATAAAAATTGAACGGTAGATTGATTTCTTTAGCCCTATATTTGATGGACTTGCTCGTAGAATATGTTTATGTGTCGCATGTTTACTAGAGGTTTTTCGTCATACCTGCAGAGTGGAAGCTGCTGAGTCACTAGTGTCTGTCAGTCCTG
>NW_024648017.1:0-214 GCF_008729295.1 Plectropomus leopardus
TTTGTTTGTTTGTTTGTTTGATAGTTTTATAACTGGCTGTCAATCATCTTTTCTCCTCCTCTGATTCATTTATGAAGACACACTGCAGCTGGTGGCTGTGTGTTTACTTCAGAGGGACTACGTAAATGAAGAGGTGGTGAGGTGAAAAGATAACTGTCTTAATCATAATCATTTTTTCTATTCATTCTTCATTCATTATATTTTTTCTCACTTC
>NW_024648018.1:0-832 GCF_008729295.1 Plectropomus leopardus
TGGGGAATTCCTCCGTGAGGCACGGAGCCACACGGCCCCGCTCTCCACCATCCATGGCCCAGTCACAAGTGTGCACTTGGGAGAGGCACACCTGCCCCTCTGTGCTGGTGGTTGGGACCTCCATGGTCAGGCACGTGGCAGTGCATGGCGGCCGGACCTTCTGCCACCCTGGCGCACGGGTCAAGGACGTTGCATCCTCCGCTCTGCAGCTGAGTGCTCAGCATAGCTCAGCGTCTACGCTGGTCCTGGAGGCTGGCATCAACGACCTAAAATACCAGCAGTCGGAGCTTCTTAAACGGGACTTCACCACCCTAATTGACCACCTGCTGGACACGGGGAAACGCCTAATTATCTCAGGCCCGCTTCCCCCACCTCGTTACGGTGACGTCACCACCACCCGTCTTCGTCAGCTGCACGTGTGGTTGAAGGGATACTGCCTGGGAAAAGGTATCCCATTTGTTGACAACTTTGCAGCTTTTTTAAACAGGCCCCACCTTTTCAAACACGACGGCCTCCACTCAAACAAGAATGGTTCACATCTTTTATCTGTGAACATTGATTTGACTATCCGTTCATGCACCACACCCTCCTCCTGACTCACTCCTCCTGACTCACACACGCACTTACAGACCCCCTGCCTCCCAATTACCTTCACCTCCACCGTCACCCTCCACTATACAGGCGCAGGATAATATTCAGACAATCAAAACCAGAATTACAAACAACAGACAAGTAAGACCAGGGTTTGTTCATAGAACTAACTGTATTTTAAACATCCCCCGAGTTGGAGGTGACAAGCACACGTCCAGTGCAGACACTAAAATAGCTGTCC
>NW_024648019.1:0-7144 GCF_008729295.1 Plectropomus leopardus
CTGTTAGCTGCAGCAAACTGTGAACTCTGCAGCAGCCAGAATACTAACGCTGACAACACGCTGACTTTACAGCACGAGGCGCCGACGCCACGTCACGCACGCCATTTTATTTTAATTCAGACGGGAGGCAAACACCTCCTGCATGAAAGTCCAGGGTTTGTTGAATCCATCCACCGTCCCTCCTGCCCAACCTGGTGCTCCACGTTTTGTTGTGCAAAATCTGTTTCACTATCGAACTCCACTTTCAGGATTCCTGAAGCCTAAATATAATCAGCTGAAGTAAAACGCTAACGTTGGGCTATAAAGCAACTACAACACCACAAGGCTGCACGTTATTCCAAAGATTAACGTTAACGATTAACCAAAAAGATTAGAGTCTATAAAGCTTTTGAGATTTATTGGTCCTTTAAGATAAGATCAAATATAAATTAAATAATAAAAAACAAGGTGCCAAGTATATTAAAATTTCAACGTGCCAACGACTAAAGTTTGGAGAGTGGAGTATTTATTAAAAACGAATCAACTTTTAAAAAATGTAATCTAAAAATGCCAAACTTTCTTATTCCAGCGAAATCTGTCTGCTAATCCAGATTAGTTTTAGAATTTCAGCAGACAGTGTTTCCAGTTCTGAGGTCTGAAGAACTGCACAAAAACACTCAAAAAAGCCTCTATAATTACTGAGACTTATTTCTTCAACGTCCAAATCTACAAAGACGGCGCCGAGCGCTCGGCAATTAAAATGCATTTTGTCTCTTCCTTTAACCTCCATTTCAGATTAAAAGCCTCTTTCTCTGCCTGCTCTGTGCGGACTTTTGTGTCACTGAGTGCATTTCACATTTACATTATTCAGAATTTTAAAGCGTTCTGCTCATTTGCTTTTAATGAGAGACCCAAATATAATAAGACGGATGCAGAAATAGAATCCATGACACTAATGCATGTGAAAATCTTATATAAACCGCACTTTTATTGTTTTGTTTGCATGTTTTATGTTAATATGAGGAAGTCCGTGTTTATTCATGTCGGCTCGTCATGATGATTGACATATTTCGGTGAATATAAAGTGTTTGCATCAGATATGACTCCAGCGTTGTGATGAAATGCACACAAACACACAACAATGATACAGGCGCGGTGAATTATTCACTAAAGTGCATATGTTGCATGGGACATAAATTGGTCGGATATTTCCGCTGCATGGTGATAAATTACCATGCTAACGTCTTCCTCCTGCTCCCCGAGCTGCACCGAGGGAGCAGCCAGCTGTGTGAAAAGACTCAATAAAGCAGAGAATGAGGAGGGATTACATTTTACCTAATAGTTCACAGATTATTCTCAGTTATAAATTGAATGTAGGGCAGACAAATAGAGCCTCTAGTATTCTAAATACATATTTATAAAGCTGACTGAGTGGTGGGATTTGCTCGACCACGTATACTTTCTGCACGCGCCTCCACACAATGAGGGAGGGAGAGAGATAACGCTCTGGCAGACGTGACCTTATTGCGGCGGCTGAGACTCCACAAATGAATTTCATCTCTTGTCACATTCAAAATTCATCGTCTTTGTGCTTCGGGAGGAAAAAAAAACAGTTTATGTCATTTCGGTTCATGATCTGAATTTACTGAGCACGCAAATGAGTTAAGATCCACTTAGGAGTCTGACTGCGGGCGCACACATGAACACATGCATGCACACGTGCGCATTTATATACATGCGCACGCACACACACACACACACACACACACACACACACACACAAAAGTTAATATGGATGGATTTCTTCATTTGACCAGCTGAGAGGAAACGCTGGATTAAAAAGGTTAATCAAGTCAACACCAACACACCAGTGTTGGGAGAAACACATTACAAAGTAATCCCACTACTTTTGGGGGTTAATAATGTAACTAATGACTTTTCTAAATATATATCAAAGTTACATTTACTGGTATTTAAATGGTAGAATCTTCATTTAAACTGCTTGAGCGAGTTTTAAGAAGAACGTTTTCCTTAGAAACGTTGGAATTGAAATGAAATCATGAATTAACATTTTGACAGGTGAGAAATTAATTGTAGACAACATTAAGGAAATTGCAATTAGTCTAAATTGATTATTCTTCATATTTTAGTTTGGACTTGTAACTAGAAAGGGTCTCAAACCAGATCTGTGAAATAAAATCATAACTGGTGGAAATTATATGTGTACTCATAAATATTCTGTTTGCGATATCTACAGTTTATTCTATAACTAATCAGAAATAAATCAGTGCATCAAAAAGGAATTTTCGCCTGTGAAAATGTCATTATAAATATCTTCAGTGACGTACGTACAGATCCAAATGTTTAAGTTAAGTGGACCAAAGGCTTTGTGGCTTTAAGGATGTGATGCACACGTATATAAAACGCTTTGTTAACATGTTTGACATTTAAGAAAAGCAGCTGTTGAAATCTGAAAATTTGATTTCCACTGATCACAATCTGCTTTGCACACGTGACAAAACTCGTCAGACACTTGCAGTCGTTATGCTAACAAGTGAAACTAGAATTAAAGATATCTGTAAATCACTTTTAACAAGTTGAAATGTATTTTTAATCTTTTGACGTCAGATATTTGAGACACAACGAAGGTCAAAATGTGTCCTGGAGCCGCCGCTAACCACCGAGCACCGGACGCCATTTACACGTCTTTATGGGGGGTTAAGTCTGGTCGGCACGTCACAGCCTTGATTTTGCCCAAAAAATTCGATGAAAATCAGGCTCAGCTCAGCCTGTGTGATTTAATCCTAATTTAGACCAACATGGACATCTTCTGTGGTAATGAAGCATGATTCTTATTTGCAGGTGATTATAAACGAATGAAAAAAATCACGATTCATCTCGATTTTGACATCTACGAGATCTTATTTCGATATTCAATATTTGCTCACATTTTTAAGAGTCAGCAGTCAATGACGTTACAAACAGTCAGTAAAGTAAGTTTTAAAGATTTGTGAATCACCACAAACACGAGAGATCGTTAAGTTATAAACGCAAAATATTTGGCTGAGTCGTCAAAGATTTGATGAAACTGACAACAAACACGCAACAACCGGAAGATAAAAACAATTCAGCAGTCGAAGGACAAACTCCAGACGTAAAAAAGAAATATGTATGTTTTAATCAAGACTCTGTAGTTTTGGGCGATCTAACAGAAATCTGAGCTGTTCTTTCTGGGCGCTGGAAGTCCTAAAAACTTTGAGAATAAGTGGAGACACCTGTGTGGGAGCATCGAGGCGCCTTTAAATAACCGATCTGAATATTTATTCCCGCTCTGGTGGGAAACTCGCGTGTCTGATGTCCGGATCGTCCCCCGAGGCCGGGACTGCCGACAAAGCCGGGTACATTACAGCGTGTAACAGTCACGCTCCAGTTAGCTTCAGATATGTATTTAACATGCTGCTTTATGGACAGAAGTGGAGCTCTGTCCCTGCTGAGGACCTGCTGCTCTTTTCCCCGACTCGGCCGTCCCTCGCCTGTCCATCACACTCTGCAGTCCGGGTTTCTGATCGTCTGCTAAAAAACATATTTCTGTTTGATTTCAGGAGGGATTACAAAAAATTACAATACCTTTATACGATTTTAAAGGTCTAATTTACATCTGTTTGTCTGATATCTAATGAATAACTGACCTGAAAATTGCCTTCATGATGACGCCGTTAGGTTTGGCTGCTGTTACATTACGTACTCAACGTTCAGATACTCAGGTGTGAGAAAGTACATTTATGTAGGTGAGATTTAGAGAAGTAGAGTATCATAGTGTTTAGTGAAGTAAAATAATGATAAGAGACAAAGAAATTACTTAAAATTAATTTAAGAAAGTAAAGGTACTGAGGTTAGGTCTACGAACGTAAAGTTACGTAGGTTAGGTTTAGGAAAGATAAGTTGTGTTGGTTAGGTAAAAGAAAAAAACGTAGTGTGCGTTTAGTGTAAGAAAACAACGTTACGAAGGTTAGTCTTAGGAAAGTAAAGTTGCGTAAGTTTGATTTAATTAGTTTAGTTAATTAGTTTAATTTAAGAAAGTTAAGTTAGAAATACTTTCGGTAGGTTTTGGAAAGTAAGATTACCAAAGTTAGGATTAAGAATAAAGTTACTGAAATTAGATGTAAAAAAAAAAAAAAAAAAGTAAAGTTATGTAGTTTAGGTGTAAGAAACTAAAGTTATGTAGGTTAGATTGTGGAAAGTAAAGTTACATTGGTTAGGTTTAGGAAAGCAAACATTTGTAGGGTAGGTTTAATAAAGTTACGTAGATTAGGTCTAAGAACGTAAAGTTACGTAGATTAGGTCTAAAAAAGTAAAGTTACATACGTTTGATTTGGAAATCATGGTTTGGTGATTTCATGTTTCGAACTTAACGTGAAATTATGTCGTCAGGCAGACTTTTGGACTTTACACGACTTTGTTCTTAACTCCCATCAGCACTTTGGTCACGTGATCGCAGCCTTCATTACACGGTCATACATGAAAAGTTGTTGTACTTTTTGTCGTTCGGCTGCTTGTACAAACAGAGTATAAATAATGTCGTCAGCCTCAGACGTTGTGTTTACTACTCTGGACTTTACCGAACTGAAATTCTGAGTTGAACAATAAATAATACGTGAACACTACAAAAACTTTTCTCATATAACAACTCAAAGTATAATTATAAAAACGGAGTTTTTCAAAGAACTAAAAAGGCAGAACCTGTGAAAACTGATTAAAGAGCAACCTCACTTTGGCCAATAATTACATTTACTTCACAACAAATAAAAGCTTCTTGTTCCTGTTTTTTTCTGGCTTTAATGGTCTCGTTTTCTTTAATGAGAGCTGCCTCTGTGCTCGTGTGTTTACCTGCTGAACACGAGGCAGCCGCAAATATTCAGCAATAACTATTCAAACACCGCAGAGCAAATACAGTGCAACATATGTCTGAGCTTCGAGTGTTAACAGCCGTTACGTTTCAGCCGTTTCGTGGAGGTGATGCCGCACAACCAACATTTGTAAACTAATTAGAGAAAACTTCTTTGACATGCTGTCATTTTAAAATACATCCAATTAAAAACTACACGTTCAGTCTGAAGAGGCGCAAAAATAAATCTGACAAACCTGAAGTAAACAAACAGGTTTGCTCTGTGTGTGTGTGTGTGTGTGTGTGTGTGTGTGTGTGTGTGTGTGAATATATAATATCCCTGATCAGTCATTAGTGGAAACTGGGGCTCGTTACTGAGCTCTCTCGTTACAAAGTACAGCCAAACGTTGTTTTATTCATGTTTCATCTCACAATAGTTAATCACATCAACTAGCATCTACTGCACAAACATCCCTGACCCACTTCTACAAACACACACTCAAACACACACGCACACACACACACACACACACACACACACACACGCACGCACGCACACGCGCACGCGCGCACACACACACACGTACACACACGGTGGGGTTGTTTTGGTTTTGATTTTGTTACTGTGTTTTGCCAATTACAACAACTCAATTACTATCGCCAAGTATAACAATCATGAGGAACCGCGACGCTAAATCGAAACCCGCTGGAACGAGCTGCCTGCGGAGGAAACATCAGCATGCACGAGTGCAATCAGAAGCAAACAAGTCTACAGTACACACAGTGACGCGGCGAAGGAGAAGGTGGTAATTACTCCCTCGCCGAGGTTGTTTAGAGCGCCGTTACTGTGAGAGATTCGTCAGGAGGAAGGAGCGGAGGAGGAGGAGGAGGAGGAGGAGCTGTAGGACATGGAGAGAGGACGGAGGACGGTGATGGGCCGGCGGAGGAAGGATGAAGTGGCCTCTAAGTGTCTGAAAACACGACCTGTTTTATTCTTAGTGTACGAATAATGGCCAACAACATGCTGTGAGACCACAGTGACCTTTGACCTTTGAATCACGTCACCTGTCAGTCCAATCAGAAGCTTGTGCCAAATATGAGGAAATAACCTCAAAGCACTCTCCAGATACTGCATTCACGAGGATGACACAGACATAACAAGGTCAGCGACCTTTGACCTTTGAACACCAAATGCTAATCAGTTCATCTTTGAGTTGATGTTTGTGCCAAATTAGAAAAAAATACCTCAAGACGTTCTCGAGGTATCGACTTCATGAGAGTAGGACGTACGGACAACCCAGAAATACATCGCCTCCGAGCTCAGTCATCAGTGAGAGGCCCTAAAATACACGAAACGTGAAGTTCATTATGTTCAGGGCAGTACAGCTGCATACTTAACGTAAAGTCACGTACTTAAAGTACAGCTGCATACTTAATGTAAAGTTACATACTTAACGTAAAGTTACATATTTAACATAAAGTGACATACTTTACGTAAAGTTACATATTTAAGGTAAAGTTACGTACTTAACACTCCTGTCAAGTCAAACCCTAAAAAATACGTTTTTTGTGTATTTCCAGAAATGAGCGTCCTGACTCAACATGAAGCGAGTGGTTCCTGCAGAGAAAATCAGGCTCCATTCAGCGTCGCTGTAAAGACGAACCTGCAGCTCAGAGCGCACTGAGCGCGCTCAGTAGAGCCTGACAGCTCGCCAAATATTCATTTCCTCAACCTCAAAGTTATCAGCTCGCACATCTCCAAGGAGACGCTCCGCCAGCAGCCAAACCTGATGCTAATACTTCATTAACACACACACAGGATAATACATTTACTCTGATCATTGATTCCCCGCGTCTGTCCTCTGTCTCTGTCTCCCAGCGTCTCCTGCGGTCCTCTCTGCTCTGAAACTAAAGGAGCCGTGAAGTCCATCAACACTAACACGAACAGAAGGACGGAGCCTCAGGAGGACTCAATCTGCAGCTCATCAAAACCTCCCTGATGCATATATGCAACAGCACACACACACACACACACACACACACACACACCTACAGGCAAACACACACACACCTACAGGCAAACACACACACACACCTACAGGCAAACACACACTGCCACATCGCCTGAACAATTCCTTGTGCACCGTCGTGGACATCTGCTGCAGTCTGGCCTTTACTGCCTCCACTGTGCGTGGACTGTATGTATACTGTTTGTGTGTGTGTGTGTGTATCGCCTGTCCTGTCTCTCCTGTCCTCTCACTCCTGTCCTGTCTCTCCTGT
>NW_024648020.1:0-313 GCF_008729295.1 Plectropomus leopardus
AGACTAAAGGCTGGGTTGGGTTATAATTAGGGTAAGCATTAGGCAAGAAAGAAACAGAGGTTGGGTTTAGGCAATGAAATTTACTATGGTTAGGTTTATTAAAAGAATCATGGTTGGGTGTCTTTAGGTTTACACTGTGTCCTGACCAGAAGTGAGCCAGCCTCTGCAGCTAAATCTGTTTGATTCCATCATTTCCTATTGGACTGTCTTAACTGCCCGCAAGTGACACAGGCAGTGCTCTGTTTTGAGCATCTCTTTTGTTGTATGCCCCATTTCTATTTCAATAAATAAACTTCTATTGACAATAAATAAA
>NW_024648021.1:0-239 GCF_008729295.1 Plectropomus leopardus
CCGAGCACGCCTGTGGGGAACGGCCGAGTGGGAGAGGGGCACTCCAGGCTGTTCGTCATTCCAAGCTTTCGCTGAGGAGCTACGAAAGGTTTTCGGGACTGTTTCCCTGGGTCCCGATGCCACTGGAGGTCTCCTGAACCAGCGACAGGGCGATCGGACCGTGGCTGACTTTGCTATTGACTTCCGGACCCAAGCGTGACCCTCCAGAGTGACTGGAATTCGGCGGCCCAATGTGACGC
>NW_024648022.1:0-206 GCF_008729295.1 Plectropomus leopardus
GTGTGTGTGCGTGTGCACAAGCATTTATGAATAAATTATCCACCATGTTATTATTTTTATTAGTTATTATTTATTTCATCTTCTTCTTCTTCTTTGTCCTCTTCTTCTTTGTCTTCTTCTTTGTCTTCATAATGGTCCAAACAAAATTCCATTGTTGTTTTTGTTTGTTTGTTTGTTTGATAGTTTTATAACTGGCTGTCAATCAT
>NW_024648023.1:0-381 GCF_008729295.1 Plectropomus leopardus
TGCGTCTACCACCTCCACCTGCAGATTCTGGCAGACAGTTCCGACTACGCTTCACCCCACCCCGCCACCTGCAGCTGCCATCTCCACCTGCAGATTCTGGCAGAAACCTGTCACCAAAATTCCACCTACAGCCTCTGCCAGCAACCTGCAGCTTCCACCTCCACCTCCACCTGCAGATTCTGGCAGACAGGTCTGACTATGCCTCAACCCACACCCTCTGCCAGCATCCTGCAGCTGCCTCCACCTTCAGATTCTGGCAGACTGCTGCAATGTTACTCTTTCTACAGCCTTCTGGCCCCCGTCTTTCTCAATCCATCCCCCTTCTCTCCATTCATTCCTCCCTCCCTCTCTCTCTTCCTCACTCACTGATAAAATAATATA
>NW_024648024.1:0-228 GCF_008729295.1 Plectropomus leopardus
ATCTCCACCTGCAGATTCTGGCAGACACCTGTAACCAAACCTCCACTCTTGCACCTACCTGCAGCTGCCATCTCCACCTGCAGATTCTGGCAGAAACCTGTCACCAAAATTCCACCTACAGCCTCTGCCAGCAACCTGCAGCTTCCACCTCCACCTCCACCTGCAGATTCTGGCAGACAGGTCTGACTATGCCTCAACCCACACCCTCTGCCAGCATCCTGCAGCTGC
>NW_024648025.1:0-378 GCF_008729295.1 Plectropomus leopardus
ATCTCCACCTGCAGATTCTGGCAGACACCTGTAACCAAACCTCCACTATTGCACCTGCCAGCAACCTGCATCTGCTGCCTCCACCTGCAGATTCTGGCAGACAGCTCCAACTAAGCCTCCACCCACAACCTCTGCCAGCAACCTGCAGCTTCCACCTCCACCTCCACCTGCAGATTCTGGCAGACAGCTCTGACTATGCCTCAACCCACACCCTCTGCCAGCATCCTGCAGCTGCCTCCACCTTCAGATTCTGGCAGACTGCTGCAATGTTACTCTTTCTACAGCCTTCTGGCCCCCGTCTTTCTCAATCCATCCCCCTTCTCTCCATTCATTCCTCCCTCCCTCTCTCTCTTCCTCACTCACTGATAAAATAATATA
>NW_024648026.1:0-274 GCF_008729295.1 Plectropomus leopardus
TGACAAAAATGAAAATCTGCTTATGTGTAATGTCTTTTATAGCATCACTTTATTCGCTAATATAACATATTTATTTTAATATAACTGAATACCATCTATAAGTTTCAACTACAGAGCATTTTTGGAGAAGTTTACATTGAACTCAGAATTTCCTGCCCCCTGTCTGTTACTGTTGCTGGGGGTCAAAGGGCTTTCAGTTAGTTAAAACTGATAAAAAACTACCTGAGGTCAACCATGTCCCAGGATAGGCTTAACAGCCTTGCACTTCTCTCAA
>NW_024648027.1:0-203 GCF_008729295.1 Plectropomus leopardus
CAACTTGTCAACACAGCCAGCTATGAGACAAACAGCCAGTTCAAATAAGTTTGAGCCACTTCAGTAACTACAAACCACACAGAGGTCCGCTCTGGGACATTCAGAAAAAGCAGACTAAGCTTACTCGTTTGAACAGCGAGGGTATTTATACCTCGACGCTGAAAACACCTCTACTACCAGCGATTTGGCAGTTGCTAACGGTT
>NW_024648028.1:0-218 GCF_008729295.1 Plectropomus leopardus
TTTAGTTGTTTTAGTAGTTGTAGTTGTTTTGGTTTTCTTGAGATCTAGTAATGTGTATAAACAATTTTGTCTGTCTAATGCAGATTTAAGATTAATTTAAAACATTGGAGAAAATATAAAACAAAACAAAACAAAACAAAACAAGAAGTGTCATTTTGTACAGGCCAAGAAGGGACAAAGTGTGGACTGACTTTCCTTTTTTAGAATTTAAAGTTAAA
>NW_024648029.1:0-220 GCF_008729295.1 Plectropomus leopardus
ACTTAGTAGGGCTTTCCTGATCCAAACATGGCTTTGGTATACACTTTCCTGTACCTTCTTTTTTAAGTGGCTTGCAATATTATAAACAAGCTTGACACAAATCTGGAAGAGGAATTATAAAGACAAAAATTCTAAGTAAAAAACCATCACACCTTTTACATTGTGACAGAAAATGAAAGAGGAAAATTTCACACTAATTATGTCCTGTGGGGCTCTCTCT
>NW_024648030.1:0-7108 GCF_008729295.1 Plectropomus leopardus
ACCTTTAAGCTCCACAGAAATACTGATATGATGTATATCGATATCGACTGACATTAAAAAAACGTCGGGATAAGACTTTATTCCGTATCGCCCAGCCCTAACTAAGAGTCATCCGTGGTCATGATGCAGAAAGAGAAACGGGTCTTACCATGGCGGTGTGACTGAGGAGCTGCTCGTCAGTGGTCATGGCTAACAGGTACTCCTGCAGGATTCCCTGCGCCTGCAAACACAGAGACAGAAAACCTCACAGGCCGGAAAATAGAATAAAAGTAGCTTCCCGACACAGACGACCCTGAGAGGTTACATAAAGCACAAATCGAGTTATAAACGAGGCCTGCTGCTCGGACCGCTCTCCGTCTCTGCATCAGACTCATCGCAGGAATGTTAGAGCCGTCCATCAAAGTTATAAACAACGCTGAAGAGCGCTTCCACTGAGACATCCCGCGCCTTATATAAGGAGTCAGATAAGAGGACGCGGCGGCGGCTAAATGGGCTGAGACTGGAGCTTTGACAGAGCTGGAGACACAGTCCAGAGCTCCGCTCGTCCATCCGTCTCCCAGCAGCAGCAGCAGCAGTGTTTATGCTGGGGAACATCCTCCGACCATTTGTACGGTCAGCAGAGCGCGACACGCCGCTTTCATTCCTAAATATAACCTTCACTTCCTGCGGCGGAGGGACGGAGTCTTGGGGGACGCAGAGGACTCAGAGGACATCGTGTGTCCAACAGTGGTGGACAGAGTAATCTATTACTAGAGTCAAAGGGTAGATACTCCTGCTCAAATACCTACAACTTTAAATGGTTGGGTTTTGTGTTTATTTTACTGCTATTTTTTAAAGAAAAACATTGGGGATTTTTTTTTTATTTAAAAATTGTCAGTGATTTTAAAGAGAAAATTTAAAAAACTTGTTTTTCTTTTAGATTTTTGAGGACTTTTTAAAAATGTTTTGGTGACTTTTGACAAAAAAAGACAACAAAAAAATGTGATGATATTTAAATGAAAAAAAAGTGCCAATTTGTTTTCTTGAAAATCTTTTTTTCTATTTTTTTTTTGGCAAATTTAAAAAAAAAAAAAATTCATTAAAAGTTTTTCCAGATTGGCTATGACTGTACGCACTGTTTTTCTTTTCTTTCACTGTCTTATCAGGAGGATGCATGAGAGGTGAACGGGTCAATGATCTGTTTTGTGCATCAAACACTTCCAACCATGTAACCGGAGGAGCTGGAGGCGACGACGAGCTGGAGGCGACGACGAGCTGCGACACGTGTTTGTGTTGATGAGAGACGGGTCGTGCTCTGTGACGAGGCTCTGCAGGATGGAGGCGCTCAGACGTGCCACACACCAACAAACACGCCAACGAGCATGTGTGTGTCATATCTAACAGTGCATCGCCATGAAGGCCATCTGAGGCCAAACTCTGCCGAGTGCTGCTACTGCCCCCTGCTGTCCATCCACGCTCACTGCTCCTCGCCCTCACAGGAAACAACAGTCCGCCGGTGCAGGAGGAGCACAGAATCCATCCTGAATCACGAGATGTCGTTTTATGGTCCTCTGCGGCCGGAGCAGGAGGGAGCAGGAGGCAGCAGGAGGGAGCAGGAGGCAGCAGGAGGCAGCAGGAGGCGTTTCTGGGCCTGTCGGCTCCAGATGGGAAACTCCTGGCTGACGGCGTTCTCATAATCCTCCAGAATTCACTTAATCAATAATTCAAGACGACCGAGACGGAGAGAGAGAGAGAGCCCGTCACAAAATTGAAAGCGTCTCCTGCTCCCCCCAGCAGTGTGGCACTGGGCTGTCTGGCAGATGGCGGGGCCGGGCTTTGGGGCCGGGCTTTGGCCCCGAGCCCGGCGCAGAACAGGTGGGTGGAGGAGAAACACTCATCTCACGGAGAGACAGATTCAGACACGGAGAGGTGAAGAATTAAAATGCTGACTGCTTTTTACTCTCAGCAGCTCACACTGAACATGCTGTCAAGTCAAAAAAGAACATAAGGACGGGTCATTTTAACCCTTTGAAACCCAAGAAAATGGGCTTGATTTAAAAAAAAAATGGAAAAAGGGCGACGAGCAACCTAACAAGAAATGTCCCAAAAATTAGCAAGAAATTTAAAAAAAGGAAGCAAAAATAACCTGAAAATAGCCTGAGGTAAAGTAAAAAAAGACAAGAAAATTACTTTAAAAAATTGCTAAAAAATATTTTAAGCAAATTGATAAAATATTTAAAGAGTATATTTCCTTTTTTCTGTAACATAATTTTAAATAATATATTACGACAATAATTAACACTTTGAAGCCCCAAATGGGCTTGATTTCTTTCAAAAACAAGGAAAAAGGGAGACGAGTAACCTAACAAGAACAGGCCCAAAAATTTGCGAGAAAAAAAGTAAAAGAAAATTACCTGAAAATAGCCAGAATAAAGTTGAAAAAAAGACAAGAAAATTAGCTGAAGAAAGTGATAAAAATATTTTAAGAATAAAACAAAATATTTAAAAAACCTAGTTTTTTCTTTCCTTTTTTCCGAGCAACATGTGCCTCTTGTTGTTTTGCATCTGCGGGTTTAAGGAAGACAAACTAAAACATGTTTTCTACATGAACAGTCTGTGTTCAGCTGCAGAGTCAATAACGCTGTCATCACGGCAGAAACAGCCAACGCTACTAAACACACACCTAAAATGTCACGTAGCCACGCCTCCAGCTTCAACAACAACACCTGTACAGCTCTGCGTGTGTGTGTGTGTGTGTGTGAGAGACTCACGATGGCCCGGGCCTCTGCGATGAAGAAGAGCTCGGTGAGGGCTCTGTGGAGCGGCAGCAGCACCGTGATGCTGGTGGGATCCTGGCTCAGGCTGTTTTCCATCGACATGAAGAGCTGCCACAGAGGCCGCAGCAGCGTCAGCTCGCAGGCTCTGCACGGAAAACACACACACACACACACACACACACACACACACACACACACACACACACACGATGGCAGAACACAGGCACAACAAAGGGTTAGTTATCTGAGAGTCACGTGTTTCTGTGTTAAGTAATATTTAGGATATTGTTTAAGAAAATATTGAAATGGAAATAAAATTCTCAGATATTATGTGATGTTCGGTGGAGTCCGTCCGCACAAATTCCTAAACACATCCTTTGCCTAATTTCCGTGCTGACTGCCAGGACACGAGGGATTTATCGAGGCTTTTATGCAAAATCCCTGTGGAGTCCTGCAGCTCTGAGGAAAATTAGCTGCAGAGGCACCGGATCCTTTAACCCAAATTAGCATTACTATGCTGCAGGTGGGAGAGCCTCGTGCCCAAGTGAAAATGTTTGTGCATATAAATGTACCAAAAATAATAAGAAAAAATAAATGTTAAAAATTATTTGAAAAAATTGGACAAATTGATATTAGTTTTAATTTGCATCTTTATCTATTTATTTACCTTTGTATTAACTTCCTTTTTTTCTTTCCCTTGCAATTTTCTTTTTTTATGTTTATTTTAGTTAGTTAGTTTTTAAATTTATTTGTGTATTTATTATGTTCTTTATTATTGTTTATTTTTTCACTATTATTTTGTTAATTATTATTTTCTTTACATTTTCATGCATTTCTTCTTAAAAAAGCAAATGAGGGGCTTTCATTCAAAGTGTGTCACAGGGTAAACTTTTCATCTGTTGGTTGATCAGCATCAGAGTGCACAGATTAAATTCTGCCTCGTTCCAACACTAGCTGGTAGAGGAAGGGAAAAAAACCCCAAAATGAATGCAATAATTAATAGTATAAAAAATGCATAAATAAAAAAGCCTAAATAAATGAATGAAAGCGAAATGGCATAGGAAAGTAAATAAATGAGGGGCATCACACAAACAAACAAAGAAAACGAAAACAGAAATATCATTTCATTTCATTTTTTTATGCCTGTATTTGTTTGTGCTCTTATTTTTGGTACATTGAATAATGTATTCATTTATCTGCTGGACCTTTTTTTGTTTTTGTAAGACTCCACTGTGAAACTGAATAAATGTGAGGAGCACTGCAGAGAAGGAAAGAGACAGAAACGATCGGACTCTTACGTCTGGGACCGACACTGCAGGAGGCGGAGCAGCAGGTGAATGGCTTTGAGACGCTGGTTTCCAGTCTGCCGACAGGCCACGCCCACCTGCCACTCCCAGATGTCAGCCAGCGGCAGGTGAGTGAGCACCTGGTCATCCGCCAGCATCTGCTTCAGGATCTCAAAACCTGACGGAGCGCAGAAACGGTGAGGACGTGACAAACGTGAGGATTCTCAAAGAAACAAAGCAAAGAAAAAAGTCCATTTATCCGCCTATAAAGTCTAATATGAACCCGGAAATGTTGAGTACCCCAAAGTTTTAAGGTATAAATGTACAGTTTGGGTCCCCAACATTAAGAAACTGCCGGATGCTGATTTGCATATGTTGAGCAACTTACATATTTTACTAAATTTGCATACATTTACACGATCACATACACTGACAGGATTTCAGCCACTGCTTAGCCAAATTTGGACATTATCTGGATGATTTTGGTTTTTTTTTTTGAGGACAATGAATCCATTTCTGATATTTTCAAAATTCAAAATTTATGTTTTAAGCCAGAAGTCTGATTATTTCAACAGCAGTTGGGCTGATTATGAATAATTTTAATGAAATTTACTGGATCGAGCGGGTCACACAGGTAACTTACTCTGTGTATTTTATGTGTTTGAAATAATTGAAATAACTTTAAATTAGTAATATATAACCCGTGCTATATTTATAAACACATGAATAGAAATCACTTTAAGTTAACATTTGAATTCACAGACCATCACAAAGAGTTGATGCAGAGTTGGTAAATGTTGGTAAGGAAAGGTGAGTACTGCGGCACAGGAAGTAGAATAAAGTCATGTTTAACAGGTGGGACTCACTCAGTCCTGAAACAGTTATTTTAAACAAAATTATATCCAAAAAGATCAGAACAGAGAATCATATGATATATTATATATAATTACACGTGTGATAACATCATCATCCTCAAAAAAACAAAAGAACAAAACCACCCAGATAATGTCCAAACTGGCTGAAATACTGTAAAAAATATGTGATTTTGTAAATTCATGCAAATTTGGTACAATATGCAAGGAAGTGTGTACGTGTGTGTGTGTGTGTGTGTGTGTGTGTGCGCGTGCGTGTGTGTGTGTGTATACCGGTCTGGAAGCGTCCTCTGTGTCCTCCGGTCACGGTGAACTTGTAGCCCCACTCTGTGTTGCTCATGTCGGACATGAATCTGTAGTACAGGGTGTCACCTGACAGACACACACACACACACACACACACACGTTAATACATTTATATCAGTTAGACTTCATTTGTATTAAACTTTTCATACAAATAAACTGCAACACAAAGTGCTTCATATAATAAAAAAAATAAAAAAGTAAATAAGTAAGAAAATAAATAAATTAATAAATAGCATGCTAATAGCAATAATAAGAAATTATTCTATTTTTATTTTTTTATAAAAAGATAAGTAGATGAGTAAAGTAAAATATAACAGAAGGAAAAATAATGAATAAATATGTTTAAAATAATAAAATGATAAAAAAAGTAGTGAAACTGTAAAAGTAGATAAATTAATAAAAAAATTTAAAAAAGTTAAGTAGATAAGTAAAGTAAAATACGCATACTATAAATAGGTAAATTAAAGGATAAAAACAGAAAGTAAAATGATAAATAGATATGTTAAAAATAATAAAATGATAAGGAAATTAGTAAAACAGACTAAAATATATAATTAAGTAGTCAATAAACACAAAAATCAAAGTATCTGAAATGCAAACACACGGACGATCGGAGCAGAAAGGGAACTTTTTAAAACATCGCTCACCAGGAATCTCAAAATCGGCCCATTTCTGCGGGGAGCCGCTGAAGTTGTGGACGTCCTGCAGGAAGTCGCTGCTGCTGGACATGATGAGCTCGTCGCAGCCTTCCTCTGTGTAGCAGCGCGAGTCGAACTTCACAGACAGGTAGATGGCCCCCGGGATGTGCACCTTGTCCTTCAGAGAGCAAACAGCCACACAAGAGTCTTTAAACCTACACCCTGTTTCAAATGCAGATCTGTTTTAGGGTTGTAACTTGACTTTTTTTGTCTGTGGCTGGTGGATTCCCTAATCTGGGGGGGCTTCCAGGTAGCGTGTAAACTCTGGCGTGTAAAACCGTGAGCTCTCGTTGGTCTGACGTGAGTGTGCATACTTGAATGTGGCTCCCACACTAGCAGCTACAGGCTCCAACGAGGCTAAAAACATGACGTCTTTGACGTTTTTCAAAACAAGCTGTCACATCGGGGCTTCAGGACACTTGGATTACTTCAGACGAGCAGTATGGAGACATTTTGTGGTTTTATTATGTATCTTTTTTTACGTTTGCAGCCTGGCCACCTTTTTGCTTCGGTTGTTTGGGAGATGCAAAGAAACCTTTTCCCCGTAAAATGCCGGCAGAGTTTTGTGAACTATAAAACTTCACCCGACTTTCCATCGGCATGAGGGGGAGTAGATAATGAATTTTAGTATTCGGAGTGAATAATAGCTTTAAAAATAAGAGTTAAAAATGTGAGTGTTTACTCTTTCATCGAATGCATCTCAGGTACTTAAATTTGGCACTAATTGTTTTATTGTGAGTAGGTAATCAGTGTTACCAACATAATTAAGTGATACCCTTAAAACCAACTCTAATCGTTACTAAGAGTCAGCGCTAGTTTTAAGTCTCCTTTAATTCAACAGTGTACATTTTGTGAGCAGCTCAAAGGATGAAACTGAGAAGATTTTGGGACAAATAAGGAAATATGAAACTTTTTTAAATAAAGTTATTATCTGTGATTGATGATAAAAAGAATCTTTTCTCACCTCAAAGTTGGTGTTGTTGTCGTACGGGTGTTTGGACTCTCGGATCTGCACAGCCATCCCCGGCTCCTCCATGAACTGACAGGCAGTGAGGGACAAACTGCACAGCATGCTCTGACTGCAGCCCTTCAGCACCCTCTGCAGGATCTGATCATACACCCAGGATTAATGCCACAGACACCAAACACTTCATACACCAAAATCACAATCACATTCACACTTCATACAC
>NW_024648031.1:0-255 GCF_008729295.1 Plectropomus leopardus
AAACTTTCAACATAATATAGATAAAGTTCACAGCATTTCTTTTTTTTGTAAAGTCAAGTGAAAATTGAAATGAATTAATATGAAAAAGCTCCCTGAGGTTTTACAAAGTAAAAATTCCTCCCATGCTGACACTTTCTTTGCATGTTTTAAATAAGCCTAATTCATTTTATCTGCAAATGTTTGATCAAAACTGACACTTTTAACAGCATGCACTTTTTCATAAAGTCAAGTAAAAATTTGAATAAAAAAAAAAAA
>NW_024648032.1:0-250 GCF_008729295.1 Plectropomus leopardus
AAAACAATCTTTTTTTAAAGAAAAAACTCAAGTGTTTATCAAAATAGTTCGCAGTTGTTGCAGCAGTATAAACTGTTAATTTAAAAAACAAATTTTTAAACCCTTTTTACTTTTTTATGCAAAAATCTGTAAAGTAACTACAGCTGTCAGGTAGATGTGGTTTAGTAAAAAGTACAATGTTTCCCTTTAAAAATTAGTGGCGCAAAAGTAACATAAAAACAACATACTCAAATAAAGTACAAATACCTCC
>NW_024648033.1:0-253 GCF_008729295.1 Plectropomus leopardus
CATGTTGTAGAGCTCGACCGATTTATCGGTTTGACCTATTAATCGGCGCCCATAGGTCATGTTACAAACCATCGTTAGCGCAAGAGTTTGGCTACGCAACCTTCCACCAGTCACTTACATCACAGAGCAGAGCTGAAGAGGAGGGCTTGTGTTTTATGATCAGTGATGCATTTTCAGAGAACACACACCCCTTTTGCTGTGTGAGTGTGTCTGTGTTCTGCACTTTTTGTTATTTACATCAAGTTTTTGCGTT
>NW_024648034.1:0-371 GCF_008729295.1 Plectropomus leopardus
AAAGCATGCCAGGGGACGATACTAACACTGATAACAACGTTTTTTTAAAACATGAGTTGCCGACTTGACGTCATAAATGCATAAACATGGCGTCAAAAGTCAGTGTTTGGTCAGTGGTTAGAAACTTTTTTATTAATTCACGTTAGGGCTGGGCGATATGGAAAAAGTGTTACCACAATCATTTTTTCATATGAGTTGATATGGATATATATCACGATGTACATCAAATCGGACACGTCCGCGCTGGGGACTGTCTCACATGTTTGCACGCTGAAACAGGCTGTCAGACATGTCCAAGCGGGATGTCGGACATGTCTGCGCCGGGGACTGTCGGAAATGTCCGTGCTGGAGCAGACTGACGGACATGTCCG
>NW_024648035.1:0-272 GCF_008729295.1 Plectropomus leopardus
GTAACACACACCTGCTGCCACACAGGTAACACACACCTGCTGCCACAGGTAACACACACCTGCTGCCACACAGGTAACACACACCTGCTGCCACACAGGTAACACACACCTGCTGCCACACAGGTAACACACACCTGCTGCCACACAGGTCACACACACCTGCTGCCACACAGGTCACACACACCTGCTGCCACACAGGTCACACACACCTGCTGTTACACAGGTCACACACACCTGCTGCCACACAGGTAACACACACCTGCTGTTACACA
>NW_024648036.1:0-212 GCF_008729295.1 Plectropomus leopardus
GTGAGCTGCTGTTTGTTCAGACTTCACTTTGACTTCTTCAAAAACCTTTAACTTCTCCTTTAAGGGCTCCAGAGTCTCCTGAAGTTTCTTCTTGTGCTGTCGTGCAGCTTCATCGACGGGTCTGAATCTGTGGTCGCTGTGTTTTTCTGAATCTCTGCAGACGACACACACCGGCTGCTGATGGTCCAGACAGAAGAGTTTGAGTTTCTCAG
>NW_024648037.1:0-373 GCF_008729295.1 Plectropomus leopardus
CTCCGACCTGAACTCATCGGGAACGAACAGGCGGTTCTGTGGGCAGAAGCTGGGACCTGGCTGCTCCTCCAATGCTGACAGGATGCGTTCTTCAATGTCCCAGGTGAGGGCAGCCAGGAGACGGGGAGCAGGGAGAATGTTGTCAGGACGGGATGTGGCCTCCTCCTCCTCCAGGAACTGGCGGGACAGAGCGTCGTGCTTGACATTGCGGGAACTGGGTCGATAGGAGAGGGTGAAGGAGAAGCGGGTAAAGAACAGAGCACAACGGGCCTGGCGAGAGTTCAGTCTTTTTGGCGGAGCGGATGTACTCGAGGTTTTTGTGATCGGTCCAGACCAGGAAGGGAATCTTGGTGCCCTCCAGCCAATGGCGCCA
>NW_024648038.1:0-219 GCF_008729295.1 Plectropomus leopardus
AATATTCAAACGAGAACTTTGAAGGCCGAAGTGGAGAAGGGTTCCATATGAACAGCAGTTGAACATGGGTCAGTCGGTCCTAAGAGATGGGCGAACGCCGTTCGGAAGGGTGGGGCGATGGCCTACGTCGCCCCCGGCCGATCGAAAGGGAGTCGGGTTCAGATCCCCGAACCTGGAGTGGCGGAGATAGGCGCCGCGAGGCGTCCAGTGCGGTAACGC
>NW_024648039.1:0-401 GCF_008729295.1 Plectropomus leopardus
GTATGCCGGAGATCCAGAGGGGTGCAACCCGTTCTTGACGAACTGTTTCATCTTGTTTGCTCTGCAGCCACACACATTCGCCACAGAGGGAGCCAGAGTGGCGTTTGCTATTAACCACCTCACGGGCCGAGCACGCCTGTGGGGAACGGCCAAGTGGGAGAGGGGCACTCCAGCCTGTTCGTCATTCCACGCTTTCGCTGAGGAGCTACGAAAGGTTTTCGGGACTGTTTCCCTGGGTCCCGATGCCACTGGAGGTCTGCTGAACCAGCGACAGGGCGATCGGACCGTGGCTGACTTTGCTATTGACTTTCGGACCCGAGCCCGGCAGAGTGACTGGAATTCGGCGGCCCAATGTGACGCATTCCTCAACGGGTTAGCTCCTTACATAAAGGATGAGCTGA
>NW_024648040.1:0-227 GCF_008729295.1 Plectropomus leopardus
CCACCTCTTCAGTGTAGAAGAAATTACATATTTTTGTCCACTTCATCCACTGAAGGCCAAGTAAATATAAAAATATATCTATAAAACTGTGTGTGAATGTAATAAAGACAGATTGCTTTCTAAAGAATGCACAAAGCCACAGAATCAAATGTACATAGATCATACAGAGATGAATAACATTTTTTTTCACACATATGAATACTCGGCCTCTTTTAGGGATGCATCTT
>NW_024648041.1:0-3767 GCF_008729295.1 Plectropomus leopardus
TGTGTGTATTTCAAACTAAAATTAAATGCTCGGATATAAATACACCAGGACCACAACTAGTAAGCCAAAGAATGATATAAAAACCTCAAAAACCAAAAACTAATAGTGCTACCGTTTTACAGATAAAGCCAGCACTGTTACATGTCTGAAAAGCGCTCCGTAGATTCCTGAAGTGCAGCTTTGTAGCTCGACACCATTCAACTGCATTTGTTTCCTCTGTAGTTCTGCTTAGTGTTTGTTAGCTGCATCATGTTAGCCTCTTTATAAGAAGTTCATCAAGCTTAGGGATGTCAAGTTTTTGTTTTTTTTGTTGTTGTTTTTTAACTTAATTATGCCTGTCACCCTGTAACCATTTAGTTATTTAATCCTGGAAACGTCCTAAAATCCTAGAAATGCCCTGAAATACTAGAAACTTCCTAAAATCATAGAAATATCCCAAAATCCTAGAAATCCCCTAAAATACTAAATATATTCAAAAATCCTAGAAACATCCTGAAATCCTAGAAATGCCCTAAAATCCTAGAAACGCCCTAAAATCCTAGAAATGTGCTAAACTCGTAGAGAGTTGCTAAAATCCTAGAAACATCCTGAAATCCTAGAAATGCTCTAAAATCCTAGAAACGCCCTAAAATCCTAGAAATGTGCTAAACTCGTAGAGTTGCTAAAATCCTAGAAACATCCTAAAATCCTAGAAAGGCCCTAAATTCTAGAAACGTCCTAAAATCCTAGAAAGGCCCTAAATTCTAGAAACGTCCTAAAATCCTAGAAATGTCCTAAGATTATTGAAACATCCTGAAATCCTAGAAATTACATAAAATCCCTCAAAGATCCTGAAATTCTAGAAATTTCCTAAATTCTTATATAGTAATAAATATCCTAAAATCTTAGATATATTAGAAACACGTATGGGGCCGCCCCGACTGGCCCCTGGCCCCCTGTCATTTTGCAAAAGTGGCCCCCAAACAAAGCGAGCCGAGTCTCCCTGCTCTAGACCGACATGCGTTACTCATCAAAAAATACAGTTAGTCGCTGACATCCCTAATGCTATATTTTGTTTTCACGTGATAGCGGCTTCACAGCTCAGATGTGTTTTGGTGTCACTCTGATTTTATGCTTTGTAGTCGAACAGTTGATATAATTTCTCAGCATGTTTGCAGTCGTGTAACCGTGTTGCCTGTTGTGTGTTTCCCATCTTCCCCTCACAACAGTTAAACATTTCATCGTGAGAATTCATCCAGACTTTTTTTTACCTTCATTAACGACTGTTTTTTCTTCTTTGTTTTGTTTTTTGTTATTTTTTTAAACCCCCCTCGACCCTCCGTTTCGCTCCTGGGTCTCCACAGATCGACGACATCTGACTTTCAACCACTTGGCGAGTAGCTAGCCGCCTGGGAAAGCGGAGCTCTGTTGTAATACTTTCAGAGGGTGGTGTTGGTTTTTAGGAGGGAGGGAGACGATGTGTAGCGATGTGATTCATTCCCATGTTTCCCTCGTCCTGTAGTGGTAGTGAGCGCTGTGGTGCAGTGACGTTGTTGTGTTGATTGGTGCTGTAGTGACCTGGTAGTTAGCGTGTGGTGATAAATTGACCCCGATGAAGTCCTGACTAATCCTGAGCTTCAACCTGCCAATGTTTCCTCTCAGCCAGCTGTGTCCTGACCTCTGCAGGAGAGTCAACAGATTCATGTTAAAAAAAAAAAAAAAAATGTTGTTTTTGCATCAGGAAAAAAGGAGTGTTGTTTTAAATAATTCTGACCTCAGTATTTACCAAAATAATCATTATGGGTTTTTTTAGTTTTATTTTTTGTTCATTTAAGTGGAAATAAAAATTTTTTTTTTTTAATTTATTTGTTTTTTTCAGTAAATAGACACACATTTTTCAAGCACACAAACCCCAGATACACAAAAAGTATATAAATTAAAGAGAAAAATAAATAACAATACAACAATGTAGTAATCCTAACAATGTGATAAGAGTTAAAAAATAAATAAATAATAAAAAAAAGTTTAATACAAATTAATATTGAATTGTTATGTGAAAGCTAAGGGGTTTTAGATTGTTATTAAAATTTAAATATCTCAAAATTTACCTGAACATGCACACATAAGGACACATACTTGGGCATATGAAGTATACACACATCTAAAGATATGAACATTATCGAGCAGCCGTAATTTTTGTCTATATTATGAAGTTGCAAGTTTTTTAAAAGAGAGGTAAAGGATTTTTTTTTTAAAAATCCAAATTTATTGCATATTATACACAACTTCTAAGTTAACGTATTGTCCTTTTTTTCTGTCGATAACTTGATAAACACTGATAATGTGGTACCAAAAATATTTTGATTAATTCTCAATAATATGCTTATTTTTTTAAAATTTATCTTATTTTATTTTTATATTTTGTCAATAATTAATCTCATTTTTGGGGAACCACTGATCTGAAACAGAAAGGACTTTATATGGGAGCTGTTTTGCATTTTTTATATTATATTCTCACTTGGGTGCATGGTGCATGTTTTTTTTTTTCAACCGATTCACCCATTTGTACCAGTTTTCTGATGGTTGCTGAGTCTTCTGGGAAATGTAGGAAAATCTTAAGTAGAAATCAAATTCAGGAGGCGAAATGTTTTTTTGTTTTTTTTTAAACTGTAAATTGGTCTCAAATTTAGTTCTAGGTTGCATTTTAAAATGGATTTAACATATTTCGGATTCACTTTTTGTTAAAAAACATTAGTTTCGGACACTGCTGGCTTACAGGAAACATTGCCGTCACCCCTCTGACCCTTCACACACTCTGACCTGTGCCCGGTACCGAGCGTCTACGGCTGTTTTTGTTTCTATATTCTGCTTTTAAAAAGGCGGTCGTAGACGTGTGTCTCGGGGAAATCCGTGTCTGATCTGTGTTTCGTGTCTCCTGCTGCTCCGTAGCTTTAGCTCTGATCCCTCACAGGTCATCTCGACTCCTCTCACTCAGACCTGGGTCCAAATGTGTTGCTCACTCATTTCATTTGCACTTTATTTGCCTTTTTAGGGTTCAAATAAAGCTGAACGCTTAAAACGATACAAAAAAACTCCCCGTGAGCTCTTTGGACCCAGCTCTGCTCCCCTCAGACGGCTTCTCCTCCCGCTATTAGCTGTTTTAGCTTCAGATGCTCCTCTTCACTGACCTCAGACGCTCACGGCTGAACTCAAGAGCACAGATCAAACAAATCGAAGCTTTTTAACCATTAACTCGGTCTGCGATGTCCTCTTGAATCAGCAGGAATAATGATGACTAACTGAATATTTCGAAACGTTTAATAAGCCGGCTCCGGTCCCGTTAGCCGGGTTGATCAGGTAAACTTGCTCGACAGCAGAGGAGAAGACGAAGGAGGCGGCTCCGTCACGAGTCCGAAATTGATCAGATCGCCATGGAAACGTGGATTGTCCACTTAAAAAGAAAAAAAGACAAATTTACATAAAACAGATATCCTAAAAAAGTCTTTAAAAAAAAACGTATTAGTATTAAAATGTAGTCAATCTTTACATCTTTTTGATTTTTTTCTGATGTATTGTAAAACCTTAAAATAATTGGTGACATTATTTTTTTTAAATAATATAATAAATGCCTCTTACATTAATGTCATTCGGATCAGGATAGTGGAGCTGTCTGGCGGTCACTGTAATGATTGAAAATTAGTAATTTAACAAAGGTTTCGAAGCATTTCTTAAATTTAAACTTATGTTTTTATATGGAAAAACGTTTTCAAACTCAGAACGATGAAGAG
>NW_024648042.1:0-240 GCF_008729295.1 Plectropomus leopardus
TTATTTGGGAGGCCATTTTAAAGTTGCATTTGCTGTTTTAAATCTTAGTCACTTAAAAAATGCTTTGTTTCTCAGCGCTGTGTTAAGCATGCATACACGTTTGCCCCCATTAAATGTTTTATAGGTTAGAAAACTTTTTATTTTCATATATAAGTTCAAACTGATTTATGACCAAACCTTTTAAATTTATATCACTGCAGCTCAAATGAAAAGGGTTCAGGAGGTGAAAAATGGACTACA
>NW_024648043.1:0-228 GCF_008729295.1 Plectropomus leopardus
ACATATTATTTGGGAGGCCATTTTAAAGTTGCATTTGCTGTTTTAAACCTTACAGTCACTTAAAAAATGCTTTGTTTCTCAGCGCTGTGTTAAGCATGCATACACGTTTGCCCCCATTAAATGTGTTATAGGTTAGAAAACTATTTATTTTCATATATAAGTTCAAACTGATTTTTGACCAAACCTTTTAAATTTATATCACTGCAGCTCAAATGAAAAGGGTTCAGG
>NW_024648044.1:0-214 GCF_008729295.1 Plectropomus leopardus
AGACTAGAGTCAAGCTCAACAGGGTCTTCTTTCCCCGCTGATTCTGCGAAGCCCGTTCCCTTGGCTGTGGTTTCGCTAGATAGTAGGTAGGGACAGTGGGAATCTCGTTCATCCATTCATGGGCGTCACTAATTAGATGACGAGGCATTTGGCTACCTTAAGAGAGTCATAGTTACTCCCGCCGTTTACCCGCGCTTCATTGAATTTCTCCACT
>NW_024648045.1:0-288 GCF_008729295.1 Plectropomus leopardus
ACTAGAGTCAAGCTCAACAGGGTCTTCTTTCCCCGCTGATTCTGCCAGCCCGTTCCCTTGGCTGTGGTTTCGCTAGATAGTAGGTAGGGACAGTGGGAATCTCGTTCATCCATTCATGCGCGTCACTAATTAGATGACGAGGCATTTGGCTACCTTAAGAGAGTCATAGTTACTCCCGCCGTTTACCCGCGCTTCATTGAATTTCTTCTCTTTGACATTCAGAGCACTGGGCAGAAATCACATCGCGTCAACACCCCCCGTGGGCCTTCGCGATGCTTTGTTTTAATT
>NW_024648047.1:0-211 GCF_008729295.1 Plectropomus leopardus
ATACCATGTAGTGGATCTTGACATATTATTTGGGAGGCCATTTTAAATTTGCATTTGCTGTTTTAAATCTTACAGTCACTTAAAAAATGCTTTGTTTCCCAGCGCTGTGTTAAGCATGCATACACGTTTGCCCCCATTAAATGTTTTATAGGTTAGAAAACTATTTATTTTCATATATAAGTTCAAACTGATTTATGACCAAACCTTTAAA
>NW_024648048.1:0-231 GCF_008729295.1 Plectropomus leopardus
TTTAAATCTTACAGTCACTTAAAAAATGCTTTGTTTCTCAGCGCTGTATTAAGCATGCATACACGTTTGCCCCCATTAAATGTTTTATAGGTTAGAAAACTATTTATTTTCATATATAAGTTCAAACTGTTTTATGACCAAACCTTTTAAATTTATATCACTGCAGCTCAAATGAAAAGGGTTAAGGAGGTGAAAAATGGACTACATAAATTCAACATTACAGATCAATAA
>NW_024648050.1:0-234 GCF_008729295.1 Plectropomus leopardus
AACTATTTATTTTCATATATAAGTTCAAACTGATTTATGACCAAACCCTTTAAATTTATATCACTGCAGCTCAAATGAAAAGGGTTCAGGAGGTGAAAAATGGACTACATAAATTCAACATTACAGATCAATAACAACCTATGTTACAAAACTACAATAATCCACCATGTTTTTTCTTTGGCTCAACGTTGCATTCTGACATTTTATTTCTGTTTCCTGAATATGTTTAACATG
>NW_024648051.1:0-264 GCF_008729295.1 Plectropomus leopardus
GCCTTACAGAGTCCAAATGGACACCTGGACTTGTTCCTCCGCTTCCTTCTGGGTCTGTCAGTGGAGACCAATCAAAATCTCCTGCAAGGTCTACTGACAAACACAGGAGGTGCCTCAGAAACTAATCTGAAACATCTAAGAGGTCTGCTGACACAGGCAGGAAATAGCTCTAAGACTAACAAGATCACACTTCAGTACATCAAGAAGAAGATCAGAAAGGATCTGTCTGCAGAGCGAAGCATCAACCTGCTCCACTGTCTGAAT
>NW_024648052.1:0-4000 GCF_008729295.1 Plectropomus leopardus
CAACTTAAACCACCCAACAGGATATAAGTGGATGCTTTAATTAATTTCATTGAATTTTTTGTTTATTTTTTCAGGGACAGGGCACAAGTAAAAGAAGCTAGTCGAACCAGAGTTAGCTAGCAGCTAATTAGCATCTTTTGTCCTTGGCCTATTCCATAAAAAAACAACAGTAAATCCACCAAAAAGACAGCAAAACCCATAAAAGTCAAATAAATAAAATCATGAATACAAAGTAATAATTCACACTTTTGTGCTGACTTTAGCCCAAGCTAACAATGCATAGCTTCCTCTTTAAACTACGTTTAGCTTAACTGACCGTTAGCAAACTAGTTAGCTCGGAAATTTTTCTTTTTTATCTTCTGGACTGATTTTCCAGATATCCAAAGACATTTGCCAAAAAACATTTCACTCAAAGAACCTGATTTGTTACTTAAACTTTAAATTTCTCCAAGAATGAACAGTATATAACTAATTTGCTTATAATTTTAGTTACATCTTACATTAACAAAATACTTAAAGAAATTGCCCTAATATAACTTTTACTTGAACATTTTCAAAACATATATATATATCTTAAAATGAGGTCAAACTTAAAAATGTGCAATAAAAATTTACCCAAAACTATTAATTTATGCAAATCTTACAGCTTTTTTATATAATTAATAAGGTAAATCCCTGTGTGTGTTCATAGTTGTGTCTATTTTATTTTATCTTTTATTTTATTTATGTCCTTCTGGTTTGCACCTATTTGTGTCATTATTATTTGTAAAAAATTTTTATTGACAATTGAATGCACTCTTTTCAAAACTATTAATTAAAAGTTTGGGGTTTTTTTTTTAAAAAAGAGCATGCAAGTCAAAATGTCTCGTTAAGACATGAGCCACTATGTACTGAGTTTGCCATTTTGTAATATTTTCTGCATGTAGTGAGACAATTGATAGCCTATGTAACAGACTCAAAGTATCTGATAATGCATCGTGAAAAGTAGTGTACAACCTACAACTGACGGTCACTAAAGACACAGATACAGATGTTCACTTATGACCAGTTTATCAAAAGGCAAAGCAGATTTTATGATTGCCAGCTTTTAACCCCCTTCTTTTTTTTTTTTTACGCTGTCTTTTCCTCCTCAGTTTTTGGGGTCCACAGTCCTCTGTGTCTAATGTGTAGACTAAAAATTGCAAAACCTTACTAAAACCCAATATTTATGAAAGAGCTAAAGTCTTCCTGCTGTTTTCCACAAACTGGCCTAACACGTTCCACGAAAGCCACAAAATATAATAAATTACCATAAAGCACTGTTATCACACCAAGTTAGAAGACATTTTTTTAAAAATAAATGTTTTAATTGAATGGTTATTGGAGTAGTTTAAGGCAGCTTGAATGGAGCTGAGTGAAATGACCAAAGTACCATAAAAGTAACAATAACTTTTGCTGTTAAATAGTAAAACAATGTAATTAACTTTAAAATAAGTAATAAAAATGAGTCATAGAGTTTAAGTACCTCAGCGGACACCAAAAGTAAATACTGTCTTATTTGGTGTGATAACAGTGCTTTATGGTCCTTTCTGCATTTTGTGGCTCTCATTAAGCTCAGTTTGTGGCAAAAGGCAGGATGACCACTTTATGAACCAGTCCTCCACATATTCAATTTTAAAAAGGTCAGAAGAGAAAGAAAATACCGAAAATGTGTTTTTTGTGTACTGCATTTACACATTAAGCATTAAGGACTGTGGGACCCTAAAAACTGAGGAAGCAAAGCCAGCATCAACGAAAACAAACAAACAGGGGCTGGCAAATGATAAAATGTGCTTTGCCTTTTGACCAGTTGGTCATTAGAGAACATCTGCAGGCATTCAGGAAACAGATTAACAGCTTTTTGCCTCACCCATCCTCCCTTAACACCAGGTCTGAGGCGGGTAGGAAAGCTCATTATTCCTGAACAAATCAAGGAAGGCCCAAAACAACTAACCCCGCTGGCCTGCACTGCACCCATGATGGTGGATATATTGTTAATTTTTCACTAGCCACACCAGCACTTCCTAGGGAGTGTTTTCCTGCACTCAGTCCTGGCGAGAAAGGGGAATTTAACACGTTGACTCGGCATCCTCTGTGACTCACATTTCGGCTGTTTTCATCCCGCGTGACTCTCACTATGTTGGAGGCAATAGAGAACCCCAGGAATGAGTCCTAAAATGCTGAAACCTGTGAGCACTTCAGCACCTCTGACTCAAAGTCAATGTTTTTTTTTTAATGTGTTTTTTGTTAGAAGCTTTAACCCTTGAAACCTGAGCAATTAGCTTGATTTCTCTCAAAAATATGAAAAGAAGGCAATGAGCAACACAAGAAATGACCCAAGAAATTAGTAAAAAAATATATATATTTTTTTTTAAAAAAGGACAAAAACAGAAAATGATCTGGAAAAAGTGCAAAAATAAGATAATAAATAATAATAAAAAAAAAAATTAATGTCTGGAACATTATTCCAACAAATAATTATTTTTTAAAAATTAGATAAAGTTTATTTTGTATTTCCCTGTTTTTTTGTTGTTTTTTTATCCTTTTCTAATTATTCTCTTCATTTATTTATTTTTTTATAAATCTAAGTTTCAGGTTATTTCCCTATTACCTTAACTATTTATTTGCAGGATATTTTTTGCCAATTTGCTGATTGCCTTTTTTCCAGTGTTTTTGAAAGAAACCATACCACTTTGCCCATGTTTCAAAGGTTTAAATGCTTGTGAAAGGTGAGAAAAACTGACATTGATCCATGGTTAAATAAGGTCTGTAGATAAGACAAGCTTAAGAGACTTTCACATTTTGTTCTGAGACATAAAATACGACAATAAATACCCCACTGTAAATTTTGAGGCTTTTAAGTATCTTAAAAAAAGGCGGTTGCAAACAAGGGTCAAATAAGTCTACAGAAGCCGAAATTTTCAGCCTCGTAGTGGTGGTAAAGTGGGGCAATGGCATTTAGGCTCCAAAAATCCTTTAAGTGGTATTAGTTTGTGAAGATTACCATGCTGACCAAAACATGTAAGCGTCATAAACATTCGTTTACCATAGAGATTATTTTCTGCACTGATCCAAAATCCAGTGGAAAAGTCCCATTGGCTTTTTGGTGAAGGAACCAGGGCGACAGCTTCCGGGCTGGTCTACAGAAGAATCCCGGGGGAACTCTGTGGGGCTTTGTTAGCTGGAGTCGAAATTTCCCCTCTGTCATATTCACACGAGAAAGAGAAGCAGGGGTCAAGTGATGGAGAGGACTGACAGGGGAAGCCAAGAGAGATTGACGGCTTAGTTACAGGATCGGGGACGGACAATAACGGCAGTAACAAGCCTGAAACAGTCAGTCAGAGCGCCACAATAGAAACATCAATACAGCGGGAGAGAGAGAAAGGAGCTGAGAGGCAATCCAGATAATCCAGTCTTAATGAATGAACCGTCATGATATATGCATCTGATAGTACTTTGGAGGACACAGTATCACTCCAATTATACCAGTGGCAGATACATTATTCAGGGAGGACCAAGGGTATGTGTGTCACTTTCAGCTGGATCCTGTGTCCATTGAGACCACTCAGTTTACAGCAGTTACTCACGTATACACGGAAGAATGCAATTTCATGTCGGATTATTCCATTTTGATAGCTGTTAACTTTCCCCCCCCCGATGTTATTTCATTTCTGCAACTGAAAAGGTCAATTTTGAGAGAAAATAGGACGCTAAGGACATGTTCTGGACTAAAGGAGTAGAGGGGATTTTCCGTGATATGCATCTTGGTTTGTTGAATAGTGAAAGTAGATACACACACACACACACACACACACACACGCTGTTTTAAGTGCGGGGCTGAGTGGAATTCAGTGTGAGAGCGAATATAATGCCCTGTGACACAGAGCTCCAGCGCAGTTTTTCTTTCATACAATAAGACCATATTTCAGCCCTAATTTACACTCTAAGAGACAAGCATTTTTTAAATATTTCACATCATACA
>NW_024648053.1:0-257 GCF_008729295.1 Plectropomus leopardus
ATGTCAAAGTTAGGACTCAAACACTGTCTTCTCCGTGTTCCCTGTGTCATTTCAGGACAGATTTTAAGGACACTGTCCCTCTGAGAGTGTCAGGGATCCGCCTGCTGCTCCAGTTTTCACTCAGCGTCCACAACACGTCGTTCAAATCGCGATGCAGCTAAACTGAATCGTGTATTTGATGATTGTAGCTGATATTTCATGATCTTACCGTCACGGTGTGTGTCCGGCGGCGGAAGGCTGCACGCTCACTCACACTC
>NW_024648054.1:0-218 GCF_008729295.1 Plectropomus leopardus
CAATGTGGAGGATTGTTTAATGCTTACATCATAAACTAAAAACCCTTTAAGGAATTTGAAATTCTTCATATAAAACAAAACTGTGTTGAATAATAATAAGTCCCTCTGGTCACTGCAGCATGCACACAGAGAGATGGCAAATCATCTAATCCAATACAAAATGAGTAGTCAGCCTCTGTTAAAGACACAATCCATAAATGTGCTGGTAATTTTGCATG
>NW_024648055.1:0-457 GCF_008729295.1 Plectropomus leopardus
TGTTTTTTTGCATTGTGAGTGTGTGGGGAAAGGGCTTCCCTCATGGCAAATATATATTTTTTGAAATTCCATGACTGTGATTCTGAACAGGGCTGTACGTTAACTTTTTTCCCAAGGTGTACACGTGCTCCTAAATGAAAAAAAAAAAAAAAATAGGAGCACAGTTCAAAATGTTCCAGTTTGTTAAACCAATAATTGCAAACATATTTATACACTTCATTCCATGGGCATCTCCTTGTGTATTGTATTGGTTCTGCAGTACAGTTTTTTTTTTTTCTCACCCTGTGAGTGAGATTGCTGGTAGATAAAAATTTCCACCGGCCAAGCATATTTTTGATTTTTTGATATATTGCCTTTTTTGGCAATATATCACAGCGGAACTGTACACCCCTAAATGACACCAAAATGCGGCAGGCACTTAGCATAGTTTACATTTACCTGCCAATGTAGCGAATGG
>NW_024648056.1:0-293 GCF_008729295.1 Plectropomus leopardus
GACACTCCACTCAGTCAATGTGGAGGATTGTTTAATGCTTACATCATAAACTAAAAACCCTTTAAGGAATTTGAAATTCTTCATATAAACCAAAACTGTGTTGAATAAAAATAAGTCCCTCTGGTCACTGCAGCATGCACACAGAGAGATGGCAAATCATTTAATCCACTACAAAATGAGTAGTCAGCCTCTGTTAAAGACACAATCCATAAATGTGCTGGTAATTTTGCATGCCAGTACACCCACTTAAAAACTCTCAGTTCCCTCTCCTACAACAGAAGACTTTAAAGGTC
>NW_024648057.1:0-372 GCF_008729295.1 Plectropomus leopardus
TGAGTTAAATGAACCTTTGGAGACCAGGGCACATGGGAAAAAGGGCATTGAGCTGCTTAAGAAGAAATGACCCAAAAAAGTACAAATTACCTGAAAATTAGAGAATAAAACCACAGAAAAATTAAATTAAATGAAAACAAACAAAAGACAAGGAAATGTCCCCAAAGTAGTGCTTAAAAAAAAAAAAAAATTTTGTATACTAACTTTAAATATGTAATTCTGATAATTATAAACATAGGACACAATGGACATTTTTGTCTAGCTTCTTTAAAAATGGTTTTTCAAATCCACTTATATCTTATCCTGTTTGCAGCCTCCGAAAGAAGAGAGGAAGAAGAAGGGGGAGCTGAAAGGTCACATGGACCAAGGGAT
>NW_024648059.1:0-689 GCF_008729295.1 Plectropomus leopardus
GACTCTGACAGGTAACTGACTCTGACAGGTAACTGACTCTGACAGGTGACTGACTCTGACAGGTGACTGTGACTCTGACAGGTGACTGTGACTCTGACAGGTAACTGACTCTGACAGGTGACTGACTCTGACAGGTAACTGTGACTCTGACAGGTAACTGACTCTGACAGGTGACTGTGACTCTGACAGGTGACTGACTCTGACAGGTAACTGTGACTCTGACAGGTAACTGACTCTGACAGGTAACTGCGACTCTGACAGGTGACTGACTCTGACTGTGACTCTGACAGGTGACTGACTCTGACAGGTGACTGTGACTCTGACAGGTGACTGTGACTCTGACAGGTGACTGTGACTCTGACAGGTAACTGACTCTGACAGGTAACTGACTCTGACAGGTAACTCTGACTCTGACAGGTGACTGACTCTGACAGGTGACTGACTCTGACAGGTAACTGTGACTCTGACAGGTGACTGTGACTCAAGAAGAAGAAAAACAGTTTGTATAAAATCAGACAAAAACATTTTATTTTCAGACTAAATGATACAAAAGTCGAGTTTCCAACAACAGAAGAAGATACACAATCATACATCATTCAACCTGTGTGTGTGTGTGTTTATCTGTGTGTGTGTGTATATATCTGTGTGTGTGTGTGTGTGTTTATCTGTGTGTGTGTGTGTGTGTGTGT
>NW_024648060.1:0-205 GCF_008729295.1 Plectropomus leopardus
TACCATACCACAACATACCACACCATACCATATCATACCATACCATACCATACCATACCATACCACACCATACCATACCATATCATACCATACCACACCATACCATACCACACCATACCATACTACACCATACCACACCATACGATGCCATACCACACCATACGATGCCATACCACACCATACCATACCATACCACACCATACCA
>NW_024648061.1:0-222 GCF_008729295.1 Plectropomus leopardus
TACTATAAATGAAAAGTGCCTCTTGCTGGTCTTAAAGCAGAAAAAAATTTTAGCCAAATCAAAAAACATTACTTATTGGTCAAACCTAATACTCAAAATAAATGCTCTCCTCTAGTGCCTTGTGTTCTGTCTAATTTGAACTATGATGGTCTGAGCTTGTAAATTACATTGATCTATGTGCATATATATTGCAATATTACATTGGTGTTGTAGCTTTGTCAC
>NW_024648062.1:0-238 GCF_008729295.1 Plectropomus leopardus
CCACCTCAGCCCAAATGGTCTCCTCCCTTTTCCTTTGACCCCCCTCCTCCCCCCTGTCTCTCCCTTCCTCCCCCTCTCTCTCTCCCACTCTATCATCCTCCCTCAGTACCTGGAAATACAGAGGTTTCATTGTAGCGCACTGGGAGGGAGCTCCGAGCCTCTAACACTGTCTTCTATTGTAGATTGGAAGGATGGTAAATGGTGTGGGAGTGTGTGTGTGTGCGTGTGTGTGTGTTTG
>NW_024648063.1:0-3437 GCF_008729295.1 Plectropomus leopardus
TCTGAGAGTTTCACCAGTGAACTGATGAATTCTGTCTTGTTAACTGCGGACTGACACTCCCAAAGACCAAAGGTAAGTGAGTGTGGGCTGGGACCACTTTCTGGGAGAGTGGACAGGTTTTGCGGATTGCGTGTACGGCAGACTGCGTCTTTTCCGCTTGCCGATAATGACCGGATGCGTGAGAGACTCATTGTGAGACACATTGTGCGTTAGACTGACAACAGACTGAAAACAGACAGGCGGCAGCGGTAGTCGGTGTCCTTGCTCGGTGGACTCGCGCAGGTAGACTCGCAGGTCTTCCCACTGTGTGGGCTGACGCTTGAGCGAGGTATCTGAACACAGTCACAGCTGTTTCCAACTTGACTGATTGCGCCCAGCTGAACCGCCCCTGTCTGGTTTCACTTGGGCAATCAATAGAGGGTGTGACCCGCGTCAGCTGACCTCACCTATTGTTGCAGAGAGAAACTGAAAGTCAGTGCTAAGCACTTAACGACCCCCCAGCACAAAAACAAACCCAAGCAAGATTTCACCTTACCTAAGCTGGCTCAATCCTTCTTCTGTCTAAGATTCAGTGCTACCCTCACCTGTCTGTCTGTCTGTCTGTTAACCCTCACCTGTCTGTCTGTTAACCCTCACCTGTCTTCTTTTTTCCCTTCACCTGTCTGTCTGTCTGTTTACCTTCAGCTGTCTGTCTGTCTGTTTACCTTCAGCTGTCTGTCTGTCTGTGTGTCTGTCTGTCTGTGTGTCTGTCTGTCTGTGTGTCTGTCTGTCTGTGTGTCTGTGTGTCTGTCTGTCTGTGTGTCTGTCTGTCTGTCTGTGTGTCTGTGTGTCTGTCTGTCTGTGTGTCTGTGTGTCTGTCTGTCTGTCTGTCTGTGTGTCTGTCTGTCTGTCTGTGTGTCTGTCTGTGTGTCTGTCTGTCTGCCTGTGCTCTTAATGGTTGTGCTGTTGCCAGGGCGACTGGGTTTGGCTGAAGAAGATTCCTGTTGAAAAGACGATAACAGCTGTCAATCAAAACACCCAAAGTCTGTTCAGCCAGGTATGATGAACAGTAGAATCACAGTAGAATCACAGTAGAATCGCAGTAGAATACCTGAAGAATCACAGTATAATAGCTGTAGAATTGCAGTAGAATTACTGAATAAGGGTGTGACATGAAAACCTGAATAGTATTTTAACAGTATTATATATATATTTAAACTGTGTGTAGATTTATGTCGACATTAAACTGAATATATTTAACCAGACTATAGATTAAATGTTGACATTAAACTGAATATATTTCACCAGTCTATAGATTAAATGTTGACATTAAAGTGAATATATTTCACCAGTCTATAGATTAAATGTTGACATTAAAGTGAATACATTTAACCAGTCTATAGATTAAATGTTGACATTAAATTGTATATATTTTAAAAGTATTTTTTCCGCCTCTCATGTCTCCAGCTGAGGGAGATGCGACATGAGAACCTGAACCTGTACGTGGGTTTGTTTCTGGATTCGGGGATCTTTGCTCTGGTGGTCGAACATTGTCCTCGAGGGAGTCTGGCTGACCTGCTGGCCAACAGTGAAATGAGGCTGGACTGGATGTTCAAGTCCTCCCTGCTCATGGACCTCATCAAGGTGCTACAAATACTCATAATACTCATAATAATACAAATGCTTCAAATATCACTACGAATACGTATAATACTACTAATAGCTATAACAATAACGATGAAACATCCTGATAAAATCTGGTGGTAGGTGTTCGTATGTGTCATTTTTTGTTAGTTTTTGTTGGTTTTTGTTCGTGTTCATTAGCATGCATTAGTAGGTGTTGTTTTTTTTTGCAGTTTTTGTTGGTATGTGTTATTTTTGTCAGTTTTTGTTGGTTAGTGTTATTTTTTGTTATTTTTTGTTGGTTAGTGTTTGTTTTTGTTAGTTTTTGTTGGTTTTTGTTAGTGTTCATTAGTATGCATTAGTAGATGTTAGTTTTTGTTAGTTTTTGTTGGTTAATGTTTGTTTTTATTATTTTTTGTTGGTATGTGTTATTTTTTGTCAGTTTTTGTTGGTATGTGTTAGTTTTTGTCAGTTTTTGTTGGTTAGTGTTAGTTTTGTCAGTTTTTGTTGGTATGTGTTAGTTTTTGTCAGTTTTCGTTGGTTAGTGTTTGTTTTTGTTGGTTTGTGTTATTTTTTGTCAGTTTTTGTTAGTTAGTGATTGCTTTTGTTGGTTTTTGTTGGTATGCATTCGTAGCTGTTAGGTTTTATTATGATATGTTGGTATGTGTTGTGTCCTGTTTTGGGTTTTTGGGTGTCCAGGCTTTGTGTGATGTGACTTTGGTTTCTTTGCTGATCCTTTAATCCTCTGTTCCTGTCCTTCACATGGGAACTTCCTGTCTCTCTTTGCAAAGTTGAAGTCTGAAGGTGACTAAGCCTCAGTCTTAAGGAGATTACATCTGAAGTTTATAATACCGTGTGAATTATACATTTACAATCCAGCCTTTAAAGAGAAACTGAAACAATGCTCTGTGTTTCATGTGTATGATGTGGTATTTCTTCAATTTTTCGCTGTTTATTCTCAGACAAATTCTAATTCAAATCTTTAGTGATAATGAAACCTGTTTTCTTTGTCAGGGGATGAAGTATCTCCATCTACGAGGCTTAAGTCATGGTCGATTGAAGTCCACAAATTGCTTAGTCGACGGGCGCTTCGTTCTGAAAATCACAGACTATGGACTTCCCATGATCCTTCACTCTCAGAACCTCAGCCTTCCTGAGGACCCACAAGGTAAAAACTTTAATGGTGCTTTCACACCTGAACTGTCAGGTCCAAATCAGCTGAATGGTGGAGTGTTTTGTCAGATAGTTTGGTTGGTTTGGAGTGGTCCTGAAGGTTAGGGTCTCAGTTCACATCCAAGTAATGGTGGAGTGGTGGGTATACGCGAGCTGTTTGAATGTGGAGGATACTCACTTCCTCCTCAGTAACCCAACCATTGACGTGGCATTACACTCAGCTCAGCAAATGCCCTTAAACCACTGACGCCAGGTGTACTGACATTCGGTCCACTCAGAATGTGATCTGATCCGATGACAGGAAGTGAACTGAACACAGAGCTTGTTGTCTTTGTAACAAGGTCACCACATCATAATCTGTTTTTCATGCAAGACCCTGTCTGAATGAGGCATGAACAAACTAAATCCAAACCAACTGATGACTAATAACAACTCATTCAATAGCACTGCATCAATACATGGTACACACGTACGGTGAAAGATAAACAGTCTTGCTTAGCCTATACGTATGTCCTCATGCTATGCCCGGATGTTACCTGCCGTTCTGGGAGTGGTACAAGAGTTCTCTGGGTTGCTGGTTGGGGAAAAGGGAGTTCTGGTTCGGTCACTTCAGACCTGCAGTCTTCCAGACCTGCAGCCTTCCAGACCTGCAGTCTTCCAGA
>NW_024648064.1:0-239 GCF_008729295.1 Plectropomus leopardus
ACTATAAATGAAAAGTGCCTCTTGCTGGTCTTAAAGCAGAAAAAAAATTTTAGCCAAATCAAAAAACATTACTTATTGGTCAAACCTAATACTCAAAATAAATGCTCTCCTCTAGTGCCTTGTGTTCTGTCTAATTTGAACTATGATGGTCTGAGCTTGTAAATTACATTGATCTATGTGCATATATATTGCAATATTACATTGGTGTTGTAGCTTTGTCACATTACTTTTTTTTTTTT
>NW_024648065.1:0-291 GCF_008729295.1 Plectropomus leopardus
CCACCTCAGCCCAAATGGTCTCCTCCCTTTTCCTTTGACCCCCCTCCCCCCCCCTCTCTCTCCCTTCCTCCCCCTCTCTCTCTCCCACTCTATCATCCTCCCTCAGTACCTGGAAATACAGAGGTTTCATTGTAGCGCACTGGGAGGGAGCTCCGAGCCTCTAACACTGTCTTCTATTGTAGATTGGAAGGATGGTAAATGGTGTGGGAGTGTGTGTGTGTGCGTGTGTGTGTGTTTGAGAGAGAGAGCAGTAGAGTGGGATTAGTGTAAAACAAGCCGCCTGGATTGATG
>NW_024648066.1:0-300 GCF_008729295.1 Plectropomus leopardus
AATTCAGAAAAAAATACCCTTAAAGTTCTAAACTATTAAAAAAAAAAGAAACTTAAATGTTTATTAAATTAATTGCCAAAGTACCCAATTTCAGAACGTTTTGAAAAGATCCCAAAACTTGAAACTGTTTTACAACAAAGAAAAAAAAGAAGGAAAATAACCTATTACCTATAACCTAAATATTTATTAAAAAAGAAAATTATCTAAATATTTATTGTAATTGCAAACCTACCCAATTCAGAAAAAATAACAAAAAATACATAACCCCCCTCAATTTGGAATCTTTTCAAAACGGACGGG
>NW_024648067.1:0-240 GCF_008729295.1 Plectropomus leopardus
CTCTTTGTGGGTCTCTTTGTAGTTTTGCATCTCTTGTGTTACTTTTCAGCTCATCTGTAATCGTCTTTCATCTTGGTGTAGTAATTTTGAATCTCTGAAGTTATTTTGCCTCTCTGTGCAGTTCTTTTAAATATCTTCATGATTGTTTTGCATTTTTGTGTAGTTCTGTGTCTGTTTGTAGTTGTCTTGGTCCCTTTGTGGTTGTTTTGTTTCTCCTTGTAGTTATTATGCATGTCTTTG
>NW_024648068.1:0-269 GCF_008729295.1 Plectropomus leopardus
TCACTGCCGTTATCTACAATGGTAAACATTAACTCAGAGACTGGAGATATAGTCAGCCTGCAGTCATTTAACTACGAGGAGACAAAAACATTTCAGTTTAAAGTTCAGGCCACAGACTCTGGTGTTCCTCCGCTCAGCAGCAATGTGACTGTCAACGTTTTAATTCTGGATGAAAATGACAATAATCCAACAATTCTCGCGCCCTATTCTGAGCACGGCTCTGTTAACAGTGAGAGCATCCCCTATTCTGCTGAAGCGGGATACTTTGT
>NW_024648069.1:0-389 GCF_008729295.1 Plectropomus leopardus
TTTTCAATTTTTGAAAATATTTATTTATTATTTTCTCATTTCCTCTTTTGTCACTCACTGCCTTCTTCCACATGTATCCCAAAGAAATCACACCAATCTTCTCTATTTTCAAATAGTTAAAACACATTTATGGCAATATTATTTTGGTGGAAAGTTGTTTACAATCTTTCCCTCAGGCTTCACACTTAGAGAAACAATGGCCTCCAGGCAGGGCTGTGGCCCCGGTGAGATAACCGTGGTTTTCCATTATGCAGCCAAAGCAAGTCACACAAAATAAGACAATTTTCAGACTTAATATAAAGATAATCATTTGGCAACAGGGTCCCAAGCCCAATTGTGTACAAATGTCTCTGCTAAAGTCTTACCATATCGTCAAACCCCTCTGAGCT
>NW_024648070.1:0-700 GCF_008729295.1 Plectropomus leopardus
CTTTCAAAAAACATGGGAGGGCGACAATGAACTTAACAAGAAATTGCCTAAAAAAATAGGAAAAAAATAGTAATAGTAAAAAAAAAAGTTACAATACAATTACCTGAAAATAAGCACAAAAAAAGGTTTTAAAAAGGCAATTTAAAAAAAATGTAAAAAAAAAAAAAAAAAAAATCTATACAGGTTTTTTGCACATTTTGTGCACAATCCCTGTTTTTGATAATGTATGATGTTGGTGTTTTAGGGCCCTGACACACCAAGCAAGAGTTGATCCACTGATGGCACAAGATGAAGAGTCAGAGGATCGACGATAAAGTCGTTAAAATCATCCTCAGATGACCATTAACATCTGTACAAAACTGTAATCCAACCAACTGATTCATGAGTCTGCAACGAGGTGTTTGATTTTAATCTCCTTGTTTTTTAACATTTGATTCCGCTTCCTCTGCTCATCATTTGGCCTCAGGATCGCTCATGCAAGGCATCAGTGATGGAGGAGAGGAGCTGAGGAGGAAGAAGGGAGGGATCCGCTCCCTGTGTAACGAGATTCCCGGCTAATCAGTGACTTTCCTGCCTTATCTCTGCCATCAGGACACTCGGGAGGCCGAGTAACCCAGGACGAGCTGATGTCATGCTGAGATGGGTAAGAGGAGGGGTGTGTGTGTGTCTGTGTGTGTTTGTTTGTGTGTGTGTGTGTGTG
>NW_024648071.1:0-500 GCF_008729295.1 Plectropomus leopardus
GAGAGAGAGGAGTTTTCCAGCTGCTGAAACTGCAGCAAACTGAAGGAAAAATACTCCACTGAGTTTAAACACTGAGGTTTAACAATCAACTGCTCAAGAGATTATGTGAGCAAAAATCCCCAAATACCAGAAACATCCTACAATCTGAGAAATGCTGCAAAATCCAAGAAATGTCCTAAAATCTGAGATGTCCTAAAATCCTAGAAATGTTCTAAAATCCTAGAAATGTCCTAAAATCTGAGATGTCCTAAAATCCTAGAAATGTCCTAAAATCTGAGAAACGTTCTAAAGTCCCAAATGTCCTAAAATCCTAGAAATGTCCTAAAATCTGAGATGTCCTAAAATCCTAGAAATGTCCTAAAATCTGAGAAACGTTCTAAAGTCCCAAATGTCCTAAAATCCTAGAAATGTCCTAAAATCTGAGAAACGTTCTAAAGTCCCAAATGTCCTAAAATCCTAGAAATGTCCTAAAATCTGAGATGTCCTAAAATCCTAGAAAT
>NW_024648072.1:0-631 GCF_008729295.1 Plectropomus leopardus
TGATTGAGTTTAGAGTCCGGTGGTGACGTCACTTTAGGTCGTATAAAGATGCTGATTGGTTGCTTTAGTTCGGGGGCGTTTCCTGATCTCAGAGAGACTGAACATGATTGGTCAAATCTTTGGTCAAAACTTTAAATGGACTAAAAATACTTTGTTTTTAAAGTTTGACGAGCGGAGCCGAAACTAAACGAGGAACAAAATCTACTTTTATTCACGATATTTTTACTTCCGGTTGGACGTAAACGAGGTAAATGTGATCGATGTGACTTTGCTCTTCAAAACAAGCTGCTGTTTGTCTGTAAATGTTTGTTTTTGACCTTTTAATTGATTTTAACTGCAGCTAGTCAGGATGGAAGCTAAGCTGCTAACTGTTTACTGCCGTAAAGTAACACGATGCGATTTTTAAGTCGTAAATGCTGTAATGAAATTCTTAAAACTGTTTATAAAACGAACACTTAAGCTTTCTGATGAGGTGTGAGATGTGATCACTGGCTTCCACGGTAAACAGGAAAATATTAATTTTATTTTATATCAATATTTTCGTGTAAACATTGGGTCGCGTGCATCCTCCGCGCTTTATAACATTAAAAGACAGAACAGGTGAAAACATCCCAGGTGAGGCACGATGTTG
>NW_024648073.1:0-211 GCF_008729295.1 Plectropomus leopardus
TGAGACACAAAGAGCCTCACTCAGACAACAAACAAACAAACAAACAACAAACAAACAACAAACAAACAAACAACAAACAAACAACCAAACAAACAAACAACAAACAAACAAACAACAAACAAACAAAAAACAAACAAACAAAAAACAAACAAACAACCAAAAACAACAAACAAACAGCAGCAGGTGCTTCTCGTCTCTGCTGCGTCTGACA
>NW_024648074.1:0-2850 GCF_008729295.1 Plectropomus leopardus
ACACACACACACACACACCTGCTGCAAGTGACACACACACACACACACACACACAAACCTGCCTGTCTGCAGGTGAGACCTGCTGACCGTGTGTCTCTGTGTCTCAGACTCAGCCTCTGTACCTGGCTCAGCTGATCTTCCTGATGCCTCAGAGTCGCTCCACCGCCTTCATGGAGATGTTGGTGTTCAGTCTGTTTAACTACGGCTCCGACTGCAGAGACGCCTTCCTGCTGCTGCAGCTGTTCACCGAGGCGCTGCGATACGAGATCAGGTCAGACAGTACACACACACACACACACACACACACACACACACACACACACACACACACACACTCACACACACACACACACACACCGTGACTGTCGTAACCAGTAAGGTGTCTGTGATGGTCTCAGGCTGAAGGTGGAGCAGCCTCAGGACGTGGTCACAGGAAACCCCACTGTCATCAAGATGTTGGTGAACTTTTACCGTCACGCTCGCGGTCAGAACACCCTGCGGGACTCTCTGGGTCCGGCTCTGCAAGACGTCCTGCTGGACCGGACCCTCAGCATCAGGACTGACCCGGTGGACGTCTACAAGACCTGGATCAACCAGACCGAGACCCAGACCGGACATAAGAGGTCTGAATGCACTCACATCACATCTACATCACAGGATGTAATGAAGCGGACTCTTGTAGATCTGCAGGTCATGTCAAATAACTGTCTCACCCGTCCGTCTCACCTGTCCGTCTCACCTGTCTGTCTCACCTGTCCGTCTCACCTGTCCGTCTCACCCGTCCGTCTCACCTGTCCGTCTCACCCGTCTGTCTCACCTGTCCGTCTCACCTGTCTGTCTCACCCGTCTGTCTGTGTCCTGCAGCTCTCTGCCGTACGAGGTTTCACCTGCAGACGCTCTGAGTCACCCTGAAGTCCAAAGACGCATCGACATCGCCATCATCAACCTGAAGAACCTGACGGACCGAGTCCTCAAAGCCATCACCTCCAGCCTCCACAAACTCCCGTAGGTCTGCACCCGTTCGCCTCCACGGACGCCACAGTAATGCCGTGTATTCACTCTGTGTGTGTGTTTGTCATAGATACGGTTTACGTTACACAGCCAAGGTTCTCAGAGACACTCTGAAGACAAAGTTCCCCGAAGCCAGCGAGGACGAGCTCTACAAGGTGAGATCCAGGATTTAGACGGAGCCCAGCTGAACACCAGTGTTACATTCAAAGCTTTAAGTCTCCGTTAAAGATGAGAGTCAGTTTGTTCGCTGCCTCCTCTCTTTCAGATTGTCGGTAACCTGGTCTACTATCGCTACATGAACCCGGCCATCGTGGCTCCGGACGGGTTCGACGTGGTGGACCGGTCCGCCGGCTCCACCCTGCAGCCGGAGCAGCGTCACATCCTGGGCTCCATCGCCCGCATGCTGCAGCACGCCGCCGCCAACAAACACTTCCACGGAGACGGATACCACGTCAGAGCTCTGAACCAGTACATCAGCCAGACCCACAACAAGTTCAGGTCAGAGTCTGAGTGTGACCTTTGACCTCTGAGGTCTCACATTAAGAAACAGCTCAGAAAACAAAGCTTCACTGTGGACAGAGAGAAGTTAATGAATTTATGAAGCAGAAAAAGTTCTTTGACGAATCTTTTATCATTTAACAAATCCAACGTGATTCAACACCTGAGCCAAAAAAGGAAAAAATGATTCTGATGAGAAACATGATCAGAATTATTTTTATGTTTGTTTTTTCATTTTTTTTTCTGTTTTCCAGGATTTTTCTTTTTCTCGTAATGTCAGTTTGGGTCATTTCTTATTAAGTTGCTTGTCGTCCTCCAAAACTTTTGAACGAAACCAAGTAAATTTTCTGAGGTTTCAAAGGGTTAATCCCCTCAGTCCATATTATTTGACTGTAATCTGCTGCTGTATTGTCACCATATTTTTGTTTTTATAATGACAATAAATCAAGACGTTTAAATGCAGCTGAAGACTTCTGCTGGACCACGTTTGATTTCATGAGGTTTTTATTTTACGAGGAGAAAAAGAAGAAACTTGATCCTGTTCGTGTTTCACAGGAAGTTCCTGCTGTGTGTTTGTGACGTCCCCGAACCCGAAGACAGATTCAACATGGACGAATACTCGGAGCTGCTCATCGTCAACAAGCCTGTCGTCTACATCTCCATCAGCGAGCTGCTCAACACACACCAGGTCAGTACACCAGGACCAGGACCAGGACGATACACCACATCTGAATCCTCACTGTGTGTGTGTGTGTGTGTGTGTGTGTGTGTGTGTGTGTGTGTGTGTGTGTGTGTGTGTGTGTGTGTGTGTGTGTGTGTGTGTGTGTGTGTGTGTGTGTGTGTGTGTGTGTGTGTGTGTCTCTCTCTCTTCAGTTGTTGTTGGAGCATCAGGAGGTTTTGTGTCCGGACCCCTCAGACCCTCTCAGGCTGCTGCTGAAGGACCTCGGATCAGTCCCCACCCTGCAGGAACTCATCGGTACTAAGCAGGGATCATAACATTTAATCGACGGTCAATAAATCGGTTGTTAAGAATTTAATCAAACGTGAAATTTAATTGATTAATCGATAGGCTTTGTAATGCTGTCAGTGTCTGAGAAATATGAGCTTTCCTTGAGAAAAAATTCTCATTTCGTATTGTTTGAAATTAGCAAAGTATGTTTTTTTTAAATAACTATTAATCAAAAAATGGGGTTAACCCTTTGAAACATGAGCAGGTTGGTTTGATTTCTTTAAAAACGTGGGAATAAAGGCACTGACCAACATGGCAAGAAATGTTCAGCAACGTGCAAGAAACTGGTACGTGGTGACAAAAAAAGTCTTGAAAGTGATTTTCTATTATTT
>NW_024648075.1:0-231 GCF_008729295.1 Plectropomus leopardus
TGGCTCAGGTTCACCCGCTTCTCCTGCAGGTCAGACCACCAGAACACGTCACCACACGCCATAACATGCCACAACACAGCACCACACGCCACCACACACCATCACGCGTCATCCCACACCACCACACGCCACCACACGCCATCACGCGTCATCCCACACCACCACACGCCACCACACGCCATCACGCGTCATCACGCGTCATCCCACACCACCACACGCCACCACACGCCA
>NW_024648076.1:0-357 GCF_008729295.1 Plectropomus leopardus
CCATCAAGACAAACTGAAATATTCTTTGAGATTTATGAAGTTAGCATAGCTGCACCCTCAGAGCCAGACACTTCACGAAAACACGCCCTGAACTACGCGTCCTGAGCAACGCGTCCTAAACGACACGTCCTAAACAGGACGCGACACGTCCTGAAGGACACGTCCTAAACAGTACGTGCTGAACAAGGCCTTCTACGACTGACTGACGGAGGCTGTGCTCCCTCCTGCTGCTTCATCAATACAAAGAAAAATCGTTATTCAGAACATGTGACCATCAGTCAACATGTCGCCGTCAGTCTTTTCATGTTCGGAGTCATTGATCGGAGATGATCTCAGGTAACAGTCACGAGTCTCCTC
>NW_024648077.1:0-308 GCF_008729295.1 Plectropomus leopardus
GTAACTGGGGACTGATCTACTGAAGAATGTGGTTGAGCTTTGCGAAGAGGTTTGAGATTATTGACATTAATGATGGATTTGTGAGGAGGGTTATGCTGGGTCCGCTCTCTGCTGATGATGACTGGAATGTGGTGAGTTGAGTCCAATGGAGAAACAGGTGATGGTGTGTGGGCGGTGTGTGTGTGGGAGACTGTTCTATCAGTGATAACAGACTGGATTGGAGGATAAGATAGGGAGGCGGGTGCCGAAGGAAGCCAGCAGGGGGGAGCCAACGCTGGCAGTAGTAGCCCGAGGTACAACCGGAGAGG
>NW_024648078.1:0-324 GCF_008729295.1 Plectropomus leopardus
GGTGTTCCTCCACTCAGCAGCAACGTGACTGTGAATGTTGTTATTCTGGATGAAAATGACAATAATCCAACAATTCTCGCGCCCTATTCTGAGCACGGCTCCGTTAACAGTGAGAGCATCCCCTATTCTGCTGAAGCGGGATACTTTGTGGCAAAGATCAGGGCTGTAGACGCAGACTCTGGATACAACGCGCTGCTCTCTTATCACCTCTCTGAGCCAAAAGGAAACAACCTCTTCCGGATCGGAACCAGCACCGGAGAAATCAGGACTAAGAGGAGAATGAGTGACAATGACCTGAAAACTCACCCCTTGGTGGTGCTGGTT
>NW_024648079.1:0-452 GCF_008729295.1 Plectropomus leopardus
TTCACTACACAGGGGAAGACCCCATATGCTGGAGAGGATGTGGAGGTCGAGATGCAAATCATTGGCATGTGTTCTAGAAATGCCCAGGGTTGCAGAATTTTTGGTCGGGGGTTCATAAAACAATGGAGGAGATATTTCATATAAAGATACCCAACCAATTTGAAACCTTTATCTTAGGCAAATCAGATTTTATTACCGAAAACACCAATAGATATCTTTTGATAATTATGGTAACTGCAGCTAAGAAAAATATCACCAGACACTGGCTGCACCCCGAACCTCCTACAGTGAGTGAATGGATGGACACGGTTGACGACATATATCGAATGGAAAAAATCACACACTCACTTAACCTACAGATGGACAGATTTAATAAAATATGGTCAAAGTGGATCTCCTTTGTTGAAAAAAGACAACCTAACTGAAGGGACACAACAGACTAATCCTTATTA
>NW_024648080.1:0-254 GCF_008729295.1 Plectropomus leopardus
TTTTTAAGATTAGATGTTGCCACCTCTGTGAGCCAGAGGTCCTCTGTAATGAGCTTTACACACAGACTATAGCCAGGATTAGATTTTGCCAGGAAAACCACAAGAATGTGACTATTTTCTGTTGGCGGGAAATCTGGAGAGAAGAAAAGTTCCCAGAAAATCCTAAAATTTCACAATGTCTTCACTCCATTTAGTCACACATTGCCTTTTCTCATTCCCACACTTCCACTTTATGTGATAACTGTGTTAAAGTA
>NW_024648081.1:0-714 GCF_008729295.1 Plectropomus leopardus
CGAGCTGAATGACCCCCCACCCCCACCCCCCGATAAGCAGAGGAGGAAACAGAAAAAATCTCAGGCGTGACAACAGTGCAGTGGTCAAGCTGGGTTCAAAATAAAAGAAGTGAAGGAAGGAAAAGAAGCTGTCTATGATATAGTGTTTATAACTGATTCTTCTGATGAGGTTCTGACTGCAGATGGTCCGATATGATCAGTGGTGGATCTTCCTATAGGTGACATTGACAGGCTGCCTAAGACGCCACCGCCACCAGAAATGTCTTAATTTATTTGTTTTTCATCCATAAAAAATAAAAAAAAAGTGAGGAATGATCATAAGACGTAACAGCTGGTCTGTAGAGGGGTATTATCTTTAATTTGGGCAATGCAGCTCAGTTTAAAGGGATAGTTTCTGGCCTTTTTGAAGTGGGATTGATGGGTTACTTATCAATAGTCAGTGTATCATATACAGTAGATGTCAGTCCGCACACCTCCAGTTTGGTGAAGCAGGCAGAAACACCGCCCTGGAAGATAAAAAATGTACTGCTGTGGATGGGGGTCAGCATCAAAATGAATTTTATTCACCAAAAAAAAAAAAATCAGTACCAGTTTAAGTGTTTGCTATTGTTATATTGTTTTTATCTTTACACATCCTCCTCTGCACTTTTGTTATTTTTAATGGAGATAAGGCTTGCAGAATCAGTGACTTCTTTAAAAAAAAAAAAAATCAAT
>NW_024648082.1:0-266 GCF_008729295.1 Plectropomus leopardus
GTGTCTCTGTGTGTGTGTCTCTGTGTCTCTGTGTCTCTCCATGTGTGTCTCTGTGTGTGTGTCTCTGTGTCTCTCCGGTTGTGTCTCGGTGTGTCTCACCCAGGCCGGGACAGAACTTGGTGTCTGACGCCACCTTCAGGTCGGTGTTGGAGATGGAGATGGGCAGTTTTGGCAGAGCGACGGCCGACACGCGCTCCAGGTCGCTGGTGGTCGTCAGGGTTCGCCACTTCAGGATGGTCGGCTGCTTCTCCCCGACTGTACGCAGG
>NW_024648083.1:0-324 GCF_008729295.1 Plectropomus leopardus
CAGATTCAACTTTGCATTACCGTTGCGGTACATGTCTTTTTTTTTTTTTCCACTGTGGCATTTTATCCTCGTAAACATGATCCTAAAGAATGCCTTGAAGGAATCTCTTTAAATTTGGCACCAACGTCTACTTGCACTGTCTATGAACTGATTAGATTTTGGTGGTGAAAGGTCAATGTGACCTCAAAAAACATGCTTTGGGCCATAAACTCAAGAATTTATACCCTAAATTATGACAATATTCCACACAAATGTCTAATAAAATGAAATGATGAAATGATAACATTTTATATCCAAAAGGTCTAAGGTCAAATTCAAAGTCTT
>NW_024648084.1:0-386 GCF_008729295.1 Plectropomus leopardus
TTGGCACAATAAACTATGTAACATCACAATGGTTTGCCATGAAATTCGTGTAATTATTAGGTGATTAAATATGTTCAAATATTTAACTGTCCAGTAAAAAAAAGTACAACTTTTGTATCAGTATTCAAGCTAGTGGGAATTTGGGTGGAGAATTATATGCCCAATCTGTAAACTTTTAGGATGTTCTTCCCAATAATCCAGAGATGTTGTACCAGCTAAAATAAGCACTGTGTGCCACTTGCTTAACCCAGGACAGGGGACAGTCCCATGTCTCAGGCAGTCAGAGTTGGATGTAACATTCTAGCTAATATAAATTAGCATCTCTGAAGCTTAATGTGGAATGGCCTATTGACCATCGTCAACAACAAAGAAACCAACCCCCACAC
>NW_024648085.1:0-3829 GCF_008729295.1 Plectropomus leopardus
CGTAAACAAAAGATCTCTCCCGCTCGATAGCTTCGGGTCCGGCCAGGTTCAGGAGAATGTAGGCTCAAGTTCGCGCTGGCTTGTCCGAGTGCGCAGCAGTGATGAAAATGTCGTACTCCTGCTCGAATACGTGCCAGTTTTCTGCTAAGTTACTGTAACCCTGTTAAATTTATTGCACTGTGATTTCCTGAACCCTTTGAATGTTTTTGAATGCATCGTAGATGTTTCTCGCCTGGTAGTGTAATTCCCAAGCTTACCTGAACACATCACCTGCAGCTCTCCGTGTGTGTGAAGCGAGGGGCAGGAAAAGAGGAGAAAACAGAGAAACTTGTACAGCCGCAGAGCTAAGAGTCCTCTTCGTGACTAAATGTGATGACATTTTGTGTTGAAGTGTGATAGAACTGTCGTTACAAACCGAGTGTGGAGGGAAACTCACCTGGTAGCACCTGGTAGAAGTGAAACTGATCACGGGAGCGATCCGGACGAGTGTTCCCGATCTTTCTGGACTATTCTGGCTGGTTTTGTGAGGGACGAGTTCTTCAGCTCAGCTGCGACCCGTACCACCGCCGCTACCGTGGGAAGGCTCTTGGTTCAATGGGATCACAGTGTGGATACCAGTGTGGTAGGACAGGCTCAGTCCTGAGGAGTGACACCTTTTATTTGCACTTTATTTTCTGAGATCTCAGTATTTTTTTATTTATTTTCTCTGTTCTTTACATTTTTGCTAAAAAACTGATTGACAAAGGGAAAAAACTGTTTTCTCATTGGAGGACCCTGAAAGACAATAAATAAACTGAGAAAAAAACAGAAAACCGGGAATAAAAGGACAATTTAACACATTAAAGGGGAAAGAAACATTTTTTTTACTTTTCATTTTTTTACTTTTATTTTCTTAAGATACCGGTACCGGTCAGGTAATTGTCAGTTCATACTGTGAATTTAAGTTCATTTGAGGTGTGAAAACTGAACATTCTAAGTTGAAAAAAGGAAATTGAATACGTTAACATAAACGTTTAAACTACATCCTGTGTTGCGTGTTGTGTGGGTTGGAAGTTAGTTGCTTAAATGCTCAGTGCTACCGCCAATCTCCTTATCCGAACCTAGTGAGTAGACAGAACCTGACAGAACCTGAGAAGACTGAGGAAAAGGTTACATTACCGTCAAACATCAGCGGGTCGGGTCGTCTGAAGCCGTCTGCCATGTTGTAAAAGTTAGCGTGGTAGCACAATGGTCCCGCTCGAAAAATACTCACAACACGCAGTAGTCCATGTTAAAAGGAAAGTCCGACACTTCTGACACCATGTTGCGTGTTGTGGTAATAAAGACGACCGGCTGGAAACAGAACGTGGTTTTAATAATCACTTGCAGCAGGTAAAACATACAGCGGTTGGATGCTGGCAGGGTACAGACGCCTGACAAAACATACTACGCATGTGCGGAACTACGGCAGCTGTAGAAGGTCAAAATACGAATATTACTGTAAACAGTCAATATTCTACAACAACCTAATCCGTCCTCACATTTGCAACATTACTAACCGCAGTCACGCTCTCACATCCCATCAGATATTGTGTGTTGCGCTGCGGTTCTTTGCAAATGGCAGTTTCTTGTATAATGTCGGAGATGCAGAGCATTTAAGCAAGGCAACTGCAGGGCGGTCAGAAAAGTGTGCCTGGCCCTGAAACGACTTTTACGCATCTTTGTCGTTTTCCCTGGACATAAACCTGTCAGAGCCATCAAAGAGGAGTTCCACAGGACTGCAGGTGAATGATGTAGAGATCTGTTAAATTAATTTTGAATCATATTCCGTTAATGACATTGTGCGCAGCCTCAGACTGGGGTTAGTAATTTTAATTTCTTTTAGGATTTCCCAGTGTGATTGGCTGCATAGATGGCACACACATCCCCATCCCCATCCCCACGTGCGCTTCTCCCCCGCGGGGTTGCACCTAAATGAAATAAAATTAAATAAATTAATACGGGTGCCATTCAAACAGTTTCCCCCTGTAATAGTATTGTGATTGCAAAGGACTACATTTAAACTTACGCATTGACCCGGGCAGCAATGTTCTCCCACGCCGTCTCCCTCTCTTTTGCATATGAGCGCATTAAAATTTCCAATTCGAGTGGATGAAGAACGCAGCCCTCCGCTTCCCCGTTGCCATGGTGACTCATCGAATCGGGGCTCCATTGATGCTGGCTTTTTATAGTTGTGGTGCACGCGCTTAACTCCAGGTGAAACTACTCCGAGTTGATTAAACCAACTCAAATCAGCTGTTCTGGAACCGGAAACTCAGAGTTTCCTATCTCAGAGTAGATCAACTCAGAGTTCAGGGTTACACTCAGAGTTTGTTGAACCTGCTTTGTGAAACGGACCCTAGGTCTGAGGCATTAAGTTTGTGTGAGTGTGTGAGTACGTGTGGGGGACTGAATGCATGTGAGTGTGCGTGTGTGCACGCGCACGGGTCTACAGCGCAGGTAGTTTTCAAGTGGCACCTTTTCCATATCATCCGTCTTATGTGTAGTTTTTTATGCAAACGTGAAAAGCACCACAATATTTTCATTGTGAAATACATAAAATGCACATCTACACAGCTTTGAAATAAACGTCAACGCGGGACTTTTATGCGCTTTTCCAGCGCATGAAAGTTACAGTCGTCGCAAGAACCGAAACAGACCCTGACTTTGTTGACACAACTGCAACTGCAGCAAGGTGCACAGGAGCACAGAGGAGAGCTTCTCAGTACTTACCTGGACCACGGAGAGATTTTACACTACAGGGGAGGCGCTCGACATGGCCACAGAGCCCGAGCACGAGCACATGGAGCAAGAAACAATCGGACACCGACGCAGTTTGTGGGCTGACCAGATGGAGACGGAGGGCCGCGTTGGACATGACCGAGGGACTGAGAGGGGTAACTGTGAGGTGCGACATTTTCTTTCCTCCTTCGGGCTGGCAGAGGAGCTGCTCCAAGGGAAGATCGCAAATGGTTGGCACAATGCGCAAAACCCGACCAGAGCTTCCGCATGGATTGCACAGCTTGATTTTGATGAGCACATTCTTGTGCGAAGGGACTTTAACATGAGTATTTGACATTGAGCAAAAAATAATATTGCATAAATAAATGTTGCTGTTAATCTTTCACATTTACCAGGCTGCAATAATAAAACCATAAATAATCGGATGAAGTATATTGAAAATAAATGATTTATTGTGTATTTTAGACCATAAAATGGAGTTGCATCATGACAAAAATGTGGCAATTTAAGGGTTAAACATTTTTTTAAAAATGGATTCATATTTGATATGTATGATTAGGACTGATGCTGGTTTAAAAATGAATAAGGGAAAATTAAAAATACATATATGTTTATCAAATTTTTATAGCTTGATTTTGTATGAGCATATTTTTGTGCGAAGGGACATTAACGTAACTATATTAACGTAACTTAGTTCAGTTCAGTTCAGTTTAGTTTAGTTCAGTTTCTTTATTATTGGGTGTGAATTCGAAGCATTCAACCTATGTTCAACATCTTTATTATTTTTATTATTTTTCTTCCGTCCACTCTATCAACACTTCATTACTTCAACATACTTCAACCTACAAATACCATTCAAACTTCAAAATATTCAAATTAATTAGGACATGGTTGGAAATATTCCAACTTCTTCATATCATTCATATTTTCCCAAATATTCAGCATTTTCCCTGATTAATTCAAATGGGCGGAGTGTTCAAACTGGCAAAAAGTTCAACTTTCTTCAAGCATTTTCAAAACCCTTCTCCTCCTTCATACATTCACTCAGAAAATTCATTCAGCTCCAATA
>NW_024648086.1:0-432 GCF_008729295.1 Plectropomus leopardus
ATAAGTTTCAAAGCAAACAAAGCATCGAATATTCATCCGCTCAGATCTGATTGGTGGTGAATTGGATCAGATGGCAGGGGACGCTGCTGGAAAGTCCTATGAACCCACACCTGCGGCAAGGGTGAACTGGGAACGTCCTACTGAGGCCCCTGTCCTTAAAATCACACCTCCAGATGAAATTTCTGCACAAAAAAGCTACGGAGAGAAATTTAACTGTGCCTGTGATGAGGACAATTCGCGGACCTGCTGGTGGACACCAGCAGTGAAGAAGGCCATCAGGGTGAAGAAGAGAGCCTTTCAGATTTGGTTGGACCGGGAACCTCCTGAAGGAACAGAGGTGTGCTGAAAGGTCAGCGGAGTTGCAGCTGTGGAGACATTTTAAAATGGAAACCACAGTGTGTGCAGGGGGGCCAGTTCAGGGACATCAGGATA
>NW_024648087.1:0-526 GCF_008729295.1 Plectropomus leopardus
GCTTCCTCTTAAACAACTCTCAATTTGGTGACACCCAGAAAGGTACAGTGACCTATAGTGGCTAAAGTGTTAACCTTGTGTTTTCCACAGGGCTACATAAAAGACAGCAGTTCAGTGTCAGGAATTCATATCTTCTCCTGAACCACAACAGTGTTACATTACCTCTGGTTGACAGAAAGCACATGCTCGATTCTTCCTGTTGAACAGTTCAGCTGCAATTAGCTACCAAACCCATTCATTGTCAGGTCCTTGTGTCGGTATTTTGGAACAAGCCTGCGGCAGTTGCAGCAGTTGTTGAGGCTGTTGAGACCCCCAAAACATAAAAAGCTGAAGTGTATGAATGACCTCATAGCTCTCATACTGAGTCCCTGACATAAGCTCCACACACACAAGATGTTAATTACAAGTTAAAAACTTAAAAAAACAGGTAAGAGTAGTTAGGTAGATTGCACTTAAACTTTATTTATGCAGGTAATCTAATTGAGACACGGGGTAAGGAACAGGCAGATTTATCAATGCAGTACAC
>NW_024648088.1:0-480 GCF_008729295.1 Plectropomus leopardus
TTAAATGCCTAAATGGCAACTGACTCCACTGTAAACTTAATCTGTGGCAATATCAGATTCTCAGAGCAACTGACGAGTGTGGTGGACAAGTCAAACAAACACAGGACTTTTAACCAGGACTGTTGTTTGTGTCCCAAATTGAGTATGTGTACCATGTACTCATGTCACGTTAAGTCTAACTATAACCCTATTATCTTTTTTCTAACATAACGAAGTTGTACTGACTTATTTTTACAAGACATTACATAAATTATATAAGGTCCAGTCAGTTCACTGTCCAAACTTGTCAAGTAGCTCTGGAACAGCGTCAGATGAGAATGTGCTCTCACAGAACTAGTGGCGTTATTATTATATGTTGGTGGACAGCTGGATGGCACCGGGCGTGTCCACATGTAACGGGTACTGGCGGTGTCACTTGAGAACGTAGCTGGTAGGAACCACTCGCATGTGCATGAAATGCTGAACAACAGTGTCAGGTAG
>NW_024648089.1:0-320 GCF_008729295.1 Plectropomus leopardus
TGTAAAAAAAAAAAAAAAAAACAAAAGCAAAAAAAAACATGCCTTCCAATGATTTTTTTTGGGGGGGGGGGTGTTTAAAGTTGAGGGTGTTTAAAGTTTAAAGACAACTTTTGGCATTTTTTTTTATTAGTATTTTTTTTTTTTCCTTGAAAATTTTTTGGTGATTTTTTTTCATGTGCATGTTTCCATCAAACATAACCAAAATCCCAACATTTACCACAGCCAGCCACTAAACCACAATAAATATCATTGAATAGTCACATTTCTGACAGGGCTCAAGCACATCATGTGTTATTATACAAGATTGACTTTTGTATAAT
>NW_024648090.1:0-250 GCF_008729295.1 Plectropomus leopardus
GTCAAAAACTTAATACAAGATATCTATAATTATATTTTCACCAGTAAAAATTATTAATTGAGTTGTATGGGGAATGCTCTTAGGGATATCTACAATTCAATGTTTTCAATCTGAAATGTGAATTCCAGATGTCTACATTTAAATCATGACTATTCAAATAATGTAGTTTTGACTAATGATTTCCATTTTAAAAATCTGCCATTTAGTACATTTAAAGATGTGTTAATTAGCTTTCTGAGTATCTCAAACT
>NW_024648091.1:0-371 GCF_008729295.1 Plectropomus leopardus
CCCTGAATGATTATAGCTGGAGTCACTAATGATACCAATTTTCTTATTATAACCTAAATCTGAGGCGTAAGTCAAGAAATCATCTTAATATGAAATCATGTTATTGCAACATGCATACAGGAGCCTTCAGTATGTACTGTGCATACAATACTAACAGCAATGAACATGATAATCAAATCAATACATTTAACATCACGATGAATATAAACGTGAAAACTCTTAATTATCTATAATTGACCCTGAATGATTATAGCTGGAGTCACTAATGATACCAATTTTCTTATTATAACCTAAATCTGAGGCGTAAGTCAAGAAATGTTTCTGTAAGAGTACATGAAAAAACATATCAAGGGTGATTGGGTAGTTAGCCC
>NW_024648092.1:0-425 GCF_008729295.1 Plectropomus leopardus
CTCATGGTATTATTTTCCTTTTTTCCTCAATACTTTTACAACTTCTTCATCACAAATATAAAATATTAATTTTCAGAATGTTTTAACCCTTTAAACACCAAGTTCTTTCCAAAACGCTATTTTTTTAATGACAAAAACACAGAGAATAAATCATTTTTGGGAGGGGCTGGATTATCAGATTCTGGGGTAAAAATTTTTTTTTTGGTGTTTTTTTTTTTTTTTTTTTTTTTTTGCAGTATGAAATTTAAAAAAAAAAGTTTCTCTCATCCCAGGACAAAAATGTCCTCTTACTAAACTACTATAAAAATAATACAAGTTAATGTTGTTTTCCATTTTATTGGAGTTTATCTAACTTAAGTTCAAATCATTATTACAAAATATGTAACCCTTTCATGCCAATTTCTTTACAAAACGCCACTGTTTGT
>NW_024648093.1:0-362 GCF_008729295.1 Plectropomus leopardus
GTATCACTGCGGCGAACATTAAACGACTTGACACACCTGTGCGGTGACGTCAACTCCGCTTAGCCCCACCCAGTAACGTGAATACTCTTACACCATTTGCTCATCAAACGAGAGGCAAGACTGTCATCCAATCAAAGTAGAGCGCGCGGTATCTATCACCAAATCGCTGTAAGTGCAGCAGATTCAAGTTTATATCCATTACAAAATTTAGGAAAGTTTGGGCACACTTATTTACTTATTTATAGTTTTAGAGTGAAAATTAAAATAAAGTAAAAACGTAAAAAGAGTCCTGATTAATTACGAATAAACACACAATGTGTTTATCAGATTTAAATTTGGCTTTTTTAACACCCACAATCACT
>NW_024648094.1:0-349 GCF_008729295.1 Plectropomus leopardus
GTATCACTGCGGCGAACATTAAACGACTTGACACACCTGTGCGGTGAAGTCAACTCCGCTTAGCCCCACCCAGTAACGTGAATACTTTTACACCATTTGCTCATCAAACGAGAGGCAAGATTATCATCCAATCAAAGTAGAGCGCGCGGTATCGATCACCAAATCGCTGTAAGTGCAGCAGATTCAAGTTTATATCCATTACAAAATTTAGGAAAGTTTGGGCACATTTATTTACTTATTTATAGTTTTAGAGTCAAAATTAAAATAAAGTAAAAACGTAAAAAGAGTCCTGATTAATTACAAATAAACACACAATGTGTTTATCAGATTTAAATTTGGCTTTTTTAAC
>NW_024648095.1:0-703 GCF_008729295.1 Plectropomus leopardus
AATCAGTGGGATCATGGCAGAATAAAACAATAAGTAAAAAAGATCAATTAGAAGCTAAAAATTAAATGAAAAAATTGAAATTATTAAATAAAATTAAAAGATGAGTTAAATATGATCAGCATGTGACATGCTGTGATCATCTCCTCTGTCTGTCTTTATCTTTATGCTGAATACATAAAAAGGCGAGCGGAAAGAACAAAAAGCTCACGTCCTCTGCCGGAACATTAACGCTGTGACGCATCGAACGGAAGTAAACAAACCAGTGCTAGCTGCGTTAGCCGTTAGCTCAGAGGCGTTTGTGGAGTTGTTGCAAAGATAAATATAAAACTTTTTTATTAAACTAAAATGTCTTCGGTTGAGTATTTGAGAGAGTTTGTCAGTGAGAGACTAACTGCTGCTGCTGAAGAAATAATCGGAGTTTTTAAAAGAACCATCGTCGAGTACGAAGAGGAGCTCGGCCGGCAGCGCAGACTGCTGGACATGAAACCTGAACATGAGATTTACAGGACAGGTGAGTCAAAACGTTACAGCTCAGGTAATTCATCAGTACTTTATTTTCGTGTCTACACATTTACATCATCTTACGTGGGATTATTTAGACACATTAACCAAAAACAAACCAAACATACCGTGATGTCAACTCATCCAACAGCACGAACACGAATATCACCCAAAATTTAACACAAATATCACCAGGCAAAAA
>NW_024648096.1:0-31203 GCF_008729295.1 Plectropomus leopardus
AAAATGACCCTTTTTATCAGCCAGAAACCGTAAACAGAAATTATTGTTGGGTTTCCTAATTTCCGACCATCCTGTGTTATTTCACAGGTTTGTGCATTAATTCGGTGATTTCGGGAATGGCTGCGGCGTTTAAAGGTGGGTCACCTGCTGTCCGTCATGGCGGTGTGCGGGATCAGCACGGGGCTGACCGGGCGGATCCTCATGCCCTCGTTGATGACACAGTCCAGGTACGGCAGCCGGCCGCGGTCCGACACGCAAACGGCTCGCTCGCCCACGTGTTCGTCCAGCTCCTTCTGCACGCGCTCCTGGACCTGCAGGGGGCGGGGCATAATGATTTTAATCCTTAGAGACTGTTTGTCTCATTTTAGTCTCTTTTCTTCTTCCTGTTGTGATAGCTGTGTGTGTGTTGATGCATGTGTCCTAAATGTAGTCCAGATTGTGTATTTGAGTGTAATCAGTGAATTTGCAGCACAGCTCCTACAATAAGTCTAAAATACACTGTGGAAACTAAATAGTTACATTCAGACTGTTCAGGTCCAAAAATGACATTTTTGATCCCACAGCCATGGTGGGAAAAAAACTGATGCTGATGCTAATTTTTGCTCGTTTTTGGGTCATGTGATGCTGATGTGACTTTCTCCGATGTTCCTGAAAGACATCAAACCAGTTTGCTCCGGTTTCAAAGGGTTAATAGACTATTGGTTTGGGCTGGATACTTTTAAACTGTTGGGGAGTTTTTATCTTTGAACTCTCGATGTGTTTTACAGCGTGGCGGTTTGGACCTGCGGGTGGTGCAGCAGGTACGCCAGGATCCACAGCAGCGTGGTGGACGTTGTTTCCACGCCAGCGCCAAAAGCCTCAGCCGCCGTCATCAGGACGTGGTCATCAGTGATCCTGTCCTCCTCACAACCAGGGGACTTACTGTCCGTCTTTCCCTTTAACAAGGCGTCCAGGAGGTCGCGGGGGTCACCGTCACTCAGAGACACCTGGAGGACACGGGATTTTAACAGTGATATTTATTTATTTTATTTTTAAATTTTGTTGGACAATTTAAAGTCTCGTCATTTTCAGCTCCAGGTGACACTTTTCGAGGCCGCCTGTCTGTGTGAGGACGTCACCTTGTGCTCCTCAAGTTTTCGGGACAGCAGTCTGTCTCTGACGGTGATACACTCCTTCAGTTTACTGAGACACTTGTTAGGAAAGACCTGAGGGACAGAGACACACTTTGGACAGTGAAAACATTTTGGGGAAGTGGGGACATTTTTTGAAGTTTGAAGCAGCATTTTTTTGATACTAAAGACATTTCAGAAAGAGGACATTTATGACAAACTAAGGACATTTTCAGTAAGTCGGGACATTTTTGGGAAAGTGGAGACATGATTGAAAAGTGAGGACATTTTTATACTGTGTGGACATCTTTGAGAGGACATTTTTTCGTTCAGTCTCCACCTCTTCAGAGTGAACAGTTTCAGGGTCAAAGTCGGAGACAGGTGACGTACCTTCATCCAGGGGTAAATGTCCACCAGTCCTCCTCTGGCGATGGTCTGGACGATCCCGTCATTGTAGCGGATCACCTCCTGCAGCTCTGCGTCGCCATGGCGATAGGTAGCGCTGAACACTAACGTGCACACGACGTTTGTGACAGCCCTGGTCACTGCAGGAGACGGGTCGAAGCCTCGCCGTCCATTAGACAACAGCTCTGCACAGAGACTGTCCACAGAGGACAGAACTGGACGGACATGGATAATAAATCAACAGTTTTAATGTGAAGCAGCCGCAACACCATAGAAATACTGGCTCGATTGTTATTCAGAGTTTCGGCTTGCAAATTAACGCTTTCGCGAGTGGATGTTTGACATCACCGAACGTGACCTAAGCTAAAATCCGTGAGCCGAGTAATAATGGTGTGCTCGGTTACATAGACGCTCTGAGCTTGCATGTCCCTCTCCTGTTATTATTTGTGACTAAACTCAGGCCTGATACATATCATGATGCTGCATACATGTGCCGTGCGATCATCTGTTGATAGAGTCTACAGACGGCTAGTCCAACAGCTTCAGGTGAAACGAGTGGCATCATAGATTCGACCCTCCACTGTAACCGTCATAGATACGTTATTGCCTCACGGTTTCACAATGTAACTAGAGTAAAGAATTCAAATGATGGGGTTAATATATCTATTGGAGAACAATTGCGGGTAGGCATAATGCGTTATAAAAGCTTTGTTTAGGTCTTTTATTTACGGGAACCTTTCTATTAATGTACACCAAATTCTGAGTAATCAAGGTGGCAGGGGTAATGTTTATAATGAGTGCAAGCAAAAATACGACCCAAGCCGGTACTGCAAGGACTGCCCTATGTGAATGAATCAATCATTTTTATGTTATCTAGGACAGTGCGCCAAGAAATACTCAGTAATGTTTATAAGAAAAAGTCACTCGCTTCAAGACCAGTAATGGATCGGTCATAACTGCACCAAACTATCAGTCGGAGACTCATTACTGCCATTTAAACAAGTCTGACTTTTAAGTACATGCCGTCGTAGCAATAAAAGTTACACTTTCAGCACTTTAAGTTTTTTTTAATATGATCGTCTGCTGCAAAGAGTTCTTGACTTTCACTAATTATCTTTGGCAGCTGCAGACAATGTTGCGATACTCAAACAAACAAGTTTGGAAGTAAACTTTAGACCACACTGATAAAGTAATAGTGCAGTATTTGCCAGTATGTCCTCTAGCATGTTTGATATAGTCTTGGCCATAATCTGACAACCAAGAGCATAGTGTATGTAAAGATGCTGTCTGCGACAGATGCTGGTCATATCACTTCATCAGAGCTAAAACCTTGATTTAGAGATGTGCTTATAAAAGTATAATAGAAGTGTCACACTGAGCTTCAAGCAACAGAGCTGCATTTCCCTTTCTAAACTTTACACTGGAAAACAAACTTTTTCGTTGGAGCCCATTTAGGATTGGAGAAACTCAGCCCTACATCAGTTTGAGTTATTTTGCAACTTTTTTGTTTTTCTGAAAAAAACGCTCAAGGATCAATTTTTGTTTAGGATGTACCCCAATGATAGACAACAAACATGATGCCATCATTTCACCGTTAAGCAACAAAGATTACACTTGTTTTTTTGTAACTATTGCAAGCATATTCCATTTAACAATTGCACCTGTAAAAGCAGCTTGTTCTTCATAATTACAGATAAATAATAGTCACAATTATTCTTTGGAGTCTATTGTACCACCTGAACGACCTCTCACTGAAGTCAGGTCCTCCGTGAATCTGGCTTGATGCTCCTCCTCATATCAGACGTTTATTTTTCGTTGCCTCATCAATCCTCTTTAACCTCCTCACAACAAAAAAGCAGTGGAACCAGTGACATGTTTATTAATACTGGTACAGCACACTTGTTTTATGTACTGTCTCTGCAGCCGCTATAATAAACCAAGATCAATGTTCATTATTTTTATTATCCGCCCATAATTCCCCCGACCACAAATAGGCATTACCCAGACGGTTGTGATGGTAAATAAAATGGAATGCTCTCTAAAACAGAAAAAAAGAATTAAATTAAAAATCCCATTTTACTGGTTATAATGCTTGACAAGATGTGAATAGGAACATAGGTATAAACTCATAACCAGGAATCCGTGGTTACTTTATTACCAGCACTATATTTCCAACATCTGCCTACAATCACACATCTGCAAATTCTCAGTACACCTGCGTGAAAAAATTTAACTGGACTCAAGTGTAAAAAAATGCATTTTCTGAAGTCTTAGGCCCCCATCCAGCCCCCCCACTGCTTTACATTTTACCTCTGACCTTTGACCTCCATAAAAAGGACAAAACTCAACTGTTTGGTAAAACCATGAGTATAGACAGTAAAAAACATTATTTAAACCATTATGATAATAGATATACATAGATATAATGGATAGTTGTATTAAAGTTAGTCATTTACCACAATGCTTGATCAGATGGTTACTTTCAATATTTGAGCAATTAAGCCACTATGAATAGTTTTCATTAGTGAGTCTTCACTGCCACTTTCCACAGGGAAGGTCAAAATGACAGTTTGGTAGAGCATCGTTAAATTCTAATTTTTATGACGATTTGACCATTTATAAGATTTTTAATACTTAATTTATAGTACTTTAGAGTACTTTGAAAATGTTGATAATATGCCGATCTTTGAAATTCCCCCTGCAGAGCGCTCATGTCTGCTGTGATTTTATTGATCCTGATGGTTCTTTCACTGGCTCACTGATAGTCAGAGAATAGAACTTTAAATTCTTTGCTTAGCATATAAAGCACTGAATCGAGTAAAAGGTCCCAGCAATTTGACATCAAAGAATTCTGTCCAGTATGAACCCATCAAGACCAGCTCAGGAATATCTGGTGCAGGTCTTGAACTTATTTTTCTATAGGATTTCTCTGGAGTAAATCCAATCATATTGTCAAAAGAACTAACATGGAGAATCAGCATTCTGTTGAGATATGAAAATCACGTATATCTGGAAGTTTACTACCATTTTGAAATATCAGGGTCTGCTGATAGGTCTGACTTCTCAATAGTCAAGTGTTAGAGACTCACCGTCATTAAACCGGTAACTACTAAATGCCTATTGACGTAAAAAAAATTCATTACTTTTAAAACTTTGCTTTAACTTTGGTAATTCAGACAAACTTCCGCAGTAAAACCCTAAGCAGACCTCCTATGACTGCAAAACTTACTACATAAAGACACACGCAGTACCTACCCGTGTGATTCATAGTTACTCTGTGGTATTTACAATACCTGTGCAGTTTCTCCTAGTGTGTCTTGCTGTCCCTGTCCAGCGTAGAGGATCAAAGACTACCTGTCCCTCCAGTCTCCGCAGTTCTTCAGGATATGTCCATTTATAACAATCATGCTTCCTTTCGCAACGCTGTTGTTGTCCACAGCGGACAGAAAGTATCTGGTGAAGCACTTGAAATTGCCTTGTTGCGGAACGATCAACTAGAAAAACATAAAACTACTGCTTTATTGAATTTAAAATGCGGGAGGTCGGAGCTTTAATGAGTTTTAGAAAATCGCCGAGGAAAAGTAGTCTTGTTTGCATCAACAAAACTTCTGGGAAAATTTCGAACTTCATTCCGAATCAAGCAGGCTCATATTAGGTGATTAAATTCACATTACAAGTTTGATGTCAACATATAGCGACTAATGAATGATGTCCGGCTCTCATCGATTATTACAGCTGAAATGCGCAAAACGTTAACGGGATCATTCATCACTCATGTAATAATTCACAAATATTCCAAGGTCAAGACGTTTAACCCCCGCAGCCTCATCATTATTCTTTATATATTTTAACTACGGAAAAGTCTGTTAATAATGGGATCTTCTGAAAGCGAGTGGTTCCAACGGTGGCACAAAAACAGCCCAAATGTGGTCGTGGGTTCAATTCCTGAGTGAAACCACAAATGACTGGGTGACCTGTGCCATGATTGTGAAGAAACAGGCTGTCTTAATTTTCCACCAATATTTTTCATTGAGACCCACCTGAAGACTCGAGTAAAATGCATGTGTCAGTTTTTTTTTTTTCCACATGATTGGTTCAAGACCGTCAGAAATGTAAAAATATTCAAATGATAAATTGTGGGTGTTTTTACAGTTTCATTTTTCATGGCTGTTGATAGATTGGTGGTCACTGACTGTGCACATTGTTTATTTTGTAGGGGCCTGCAAGTTTTGGGAAGGCATGTTACTTTAAGTCGAACACCCAAAAGTCGTCCTTTGGTGGAAAAAAAGCCAAAAAAAAAATATAATTAAAACCAAACAATTTAAAGGAAATGCCCATCTTTAACTTAAAAGAAAAGAAAACCAATTTAAAAAACACAATTTTTGAAGGAAAAGAATCAATCAAAAAAATTTAACAGAAAAAAAGAAAACCAAAGGTCTGCACAGGTTGACATTTTATTTGTTGTCTTTATAAATGATATGTGATTTTTTTATAAATAGAAAAGAAAAGTTGCAATTTCTTCTTCTAAAGTATATTGGGTGATCTCTTCTATAAAAAGTTGTTGGCCAATCTGGATCTTTTATCTTGTTGTTTATATTTATTGCTACAGAGGTCCTCAGCTCCTGAGCCACAACATCCTGACATGGACTGACAGACTAATGACGACCCCTGCCATCCAAAGTGTGTGTGTGTGTGTGTGTGTGTGTGTGTGTGTGTGTGTGTGTGTGTGTGTGTGTGTGTGTGTGTGTGTGTGTGTGTGTGTGTGTGTGTGTGTGTGCGCGCGCGCGCGCGCTTGTCCAGCCCTCAGCCCAGATTTGTCTTTAGTGATTAGTTGAAGGTCCACACATCAGAGAAATGTCCACATATTCTGGTTTATTTGACAAATTGCAAATAACACAATGACGTAAAGTATGACAAGAATTAAGCGTAAAAACTTCAAAGCAGGGCGGTTTCCAGGGTTTGAGGACGCTCAGGAGCTGAGACCTCTGTAGGAAAAAAAACAAAAGAAAAACAAATGGCCAAAACTTTTTAAAGAAAACATCCCCCAAAAAACATTAAGAAGAAGAAATTGCAACTTTTCTTTTCTTTAAAAAAAATCACCTATCATTTATAAAGAAATAAAAAAATGTCAAACCTGCAGACATTTGGATTTTTTTTTTCTTTTAAATTTGTTTGTGATTTCTTTTCCTTCAAAATTGTGTTTTTTAAATTGTTTTTCTTTTCTTTAAAAGTTTTGGGCATTTTTTTAAATTGTTTTTTTAATTAAATTTTTTTGGCTTTTTTTCCCACCAAAAACTTTTTGGTGATTTCTTAAAGAAAACATGCCTTCCAAACTGCAGGCCCCCCAAAATAACAATTGCCAAATGACACCATCTATCACAGCCAGAAACTGTAAAAACTGAAATTATCATTTGATTTTTTTTACATTTCTGACGGTCCTTGAACACATCATGTGGAAAAAAAACACACATGCATTTTCCTCGAGACTCTCAGGGCGGCTCAATGAAAAATATTTGGTGAAAATTAAGACCAGCCTGTTTTTCACAAACATGGCACGGTCACCAGTCATTTGTGGTCCACTCAGAATGAACCCACGACCCACATTTGGGCTGTGACCCACCAGTTGGGAACCACCTCTCTTCAGAAGATCAGAATTAACAGACTTTTCCGAGTAAATATATAAAATAATGATGATGGCTGCGGGGGTTAAACGTCTTGATTGAATATTTGTGAATAATTAATCTGTGAGAAAGAGACGTGTTTTATGATTTCAGCTTTAATAATCGATGAGGAGCCGACATCATTCATTAGTCGCTGTGTGACATCACTTTTAATGTGTTTTATATGTAATTTCTGCTTTGATTCTGAATGAAGAGAAATATCCCAGAAGAAGTTTTGCTTCCGATTAAACAGCCTGACTTTTCCTGCGGCGATTTTGTAAAAACTCACAGCTGATGAATTTTAAATCAATAAAGTGTAGTTTTATGTCTTTCTGTGATCGTCCGGAGAATCATCTGATACTTTCTGTCCGTCTGTGGACACAAAGCGTCTGACGAGAACATGAATGATAAATGGACATTTCCTGATGAACCTGCGGAGACTGGAGGGACAGGAAGACTTTGTCTCTACGCTGGACAGACAGCAAGACACACAGAGACACTGCACACTGTAATGTAAATACCACAGTAACTATGAATCACCGGGTACAGGTACTGCAGTTTGTCTTTATGAAGAAAGTATAAACATATGTCCTCTGCTAAGGTTTTTACTGCTGAAGTTTGTCCTGTTTGTGGAAATTTTAAAGTTTTATCTTCTGATTTTTTTTTTCAAAATATTATTTTATAGTTACATTTTTATGACTTGTTCTTACAATTTTATAGAAATATTCTTTGACTTTATTTTCAAAATGTACTAACTTTAAATATTGTGATTTCAAACTCAAAGTATCATGACTTCATTTTGAAAATATGATTTGATTTTACTCAGATAATAATATTACTAAAATATTCTGACTTTGTGTTCAGAACATTATGACTTTGTTCTCAAAATTGCATGATTTTACTCTCAAAAATATTCTGATTTTATTTTCAAATATTCAGATTTCTTCAAAAAAATCCATCTTTTTTTCTCAAAATATAATAAATATAACTTTCAAAAATACTCTGACTTAATTTTTTAAAAAAAATTGTGATTTCACTCTCAAAAAATTAGACATTTATTCTCAAAATGTAATTTTACTCAAAACATTCTGACTTTATTATCAAAATATTCATATTTAATTCTCAAATAATGAAAGTTCTCTCAATATCCTCAAAAATACTTTAACCATTTTCTCTCTTTTCATAATGTTTTAAAATAATTAGTCCAGGTCTTTCTCATGTGTCAGTGGCTGGGTCCCTGAGTGTGGGAGGTCAGAGGTCAGAGGTCAGTTCAGAGCAGTCTTGGAGCTGGTTTGGAGCCCCTCAGCCTTCAGACTGATCTTAGTCCACATGAGTCCAGTTAAAGGACCGGAGGTGTCCCTCTGCAGATAAATGACGAGCAGGAAAACAGAAACGTGTGACGGATCCGGTTAGAAATGGAACCTTGCCAGCACACACGGCTGCACGGCTGGGAGCGTATTTGGGGAGGCTGAGAGCATTTTATTTTATTTAAATGCCTTTTCTTTTTGTGGGGGAGGAGGGGGCGGAGGATGATTTGAAACGGTCTAATTTAGGAAGCGGCTGCAGAGACAGACAGGACACAAGTGCTGCTGTACCGTATTAATAAACATGTGCAGTCCACAGTCTGCTGTGAGGAGCCGGTGAGGGCGACGCAGACCGCTGATATGAGGAGGAGATGGAGAATGACGGAGGCTGACGGAGGGAGAGGACGGTCAGGTGGTATAAAAACAAAGAATAATACAATATAGACAGTAAAAAAAAAAAAAAAAAAAACAAGGTGCAATAGTAAAAAAAAATGCTGCAATAGTACAAAAAACAAGGTGTTTTGTTAAAAAGCAACAAGTTGCTATCGTAAAATTAAAAAAAAACAAAAATAGGTGAAAAAAAACAAAAAAGTTGCAAAATTAAGAAAACAAGGTTTTTAATCTAAAAGCTCCTGGAAAAATTCTTTCAGGAGTAAAAATCCTGCGCTCAGACACATTATACTCAGGAAGTGATGCATGTCCACTGGGCCGGAGGACTTCTGAATCTTTGACATACATATGCATGTCGTCATTGGCATATATGAAAATGCTAAAACTGCACTCCTCTATAACTTTTTAAATCTGACTAAAGTTTACATCTACTTGTTTGTTTGGATGAACATGTGTGTATTTATTTTTACATAGTGATTTATTTTGCTGCTTGCTTATCAAAAAAGTCCAAAGTTATTAAGTTATTATTATTGCTATTACTATTATTAAATTGGCTATTCGGCATAATGAGTGCTTTTTGGCAATTTTTTGGTACTTGAATGCAGGACTTTTACTTAAAACAGAGTATTTCTAAACTGTGGTATCACTACTTTTGTTTCAGTAACAGATTTGAGTACCTCTTCCACCTTTGGTTACAAATTATAACATTACCCTGCAAAAATGAACACATTTTGAATAACAGAAATTGTGCCGTTTTTCGCTTTTTATTTTATTTTTATTTTTATTTTTATTTTTTTTAAACTGTATTTTTCTGCCATCTAGCGTCTGAACGTGCGCGATACGTCTCTGACGTACAACGTGGAGGGGGCGGATCGGTGACGTCACCACGTTCACCCTGACGCTGTTGGACTCTGCACGCTCTGGACTCCACCGGCGGGGAAGTTAGCAAACCAGTTCAGCCCAACTTTCAACCAAAAACTGCGATTCAGTAAGGTCTGTACCTGATAATTATACTTTTAGTTTGTACATTTACTTTGTATCAACTTGTAAAGCGTTATAATTTCAAGCAGAAACTCTGAAATAACAACTAATGCACGAGCTAACGTGCTAATCTCTGCATGCACTCCCACCGACTCTACACCAAAGTCTATTCAAAATATGATGATTTTTATTTTTCTTTGCTTTAAAATTAAATATTAAAATAGTTAACGTTATGTTGATAGATTGTCTTTCATTCTGAAAGATGTTTTGGACAATTCGGCATATTAATGATGGACTTTGCAAAACGATGTTTGTTTGAATGAACAGACGTTTTTTTTGTATTTGCTTGTCAGAGGTCGCTGCCAGCTGCTGATTTAAATAAACGGAAATATTGTCTGCAGGCTGTCACCTGCGGACTTTACTGGAGTCTATTTCGTTTTTGCATGGTGTTTTAAATATATGCAGAATTAGTTATTTTAATCACACTGGTGTTGTAAAGTCACAGCAAATGTTATTACCTAAATCAAACGTTTAAATTTGCCTTAATAACTCACATAAAATATATATATTTTTTAAATTTATTTATTTATTTATCCAACTATTGAAGCGATAAGATCACCAATTTTACACAGTAAACTGTGATACTATATTTATTTGCCTTTATTTGGTCTGGTTTAATAAGAGCAGTGTTTAATGTCAGTATTGTGTGTTGTTCCCACAGGACAGATGCACATCCATATGTGTGGTGCTTTTTGTTAAAATTTCTCTCTGCGTTGCTTCACCTTTGCTCCTGAGATAACACACATGTATGTCGCTGTCAGGTGACATTTATCTCAAAGTGGTTAAAACTGATGTTTGCTGAGAGAGAGTTGTAAACGGACATTTTCAAAGTATAAATACTGTCTCAGAGAATACCACAGTTTTACAGTGTAAGGTATTACACAGTTAGGGTTTTTATTATACGATGTAAAAAGTCTTAAAGGAATGAAGAGGGAGACTTTTTGGTTAAACACTTAACCCCTTATTGCCCGCTTTAATGATACTCACACTCATATCACTCTCACACAAAATGTGCTTTTCAAAATCAAGCTTTAAAAATTATATATTAATATGATAAATATTCATTAATTTTCAGAATTTGAACCCTTTTAATGCCATTTTTTCATGATGCCACTGTGGTTTTAGATGGGAAAAATAGATTATTTTCAATGTACTATATGCAAAGTCAGATTTTTTAATTATTATCGCAGCCCAGGATATGTCATTGTTTAGCAGCAACATTGATTTTTATTTATTATTAATTTTTTGCGCTGTGTCAAATGCTCAAAATCAGGCCATAAAAATATTATACATTAATATGATTTTCATTTTATTTAGTTTTTTGTTTTTAACCAACATCAGTCCTAAACAAAAATATCAAATATTCATTAGCTTTCAGAATTTTAACCCTTTAAATGTTAAAGGAACCTTGCCAGCACAAGCTTTAAATATTTGTATTTATTTTAGTTTAGTTTTTTTTTTATTATCACAGCCTGGGGTAATGCAGTGATTTGCAACAATTGTAACAATGTAACTATTTAATTTCCACAGTGTATTTTAGACTTATTGTAGGAGCTGAGCTGGAAATTCACTGATTACACTCAAATACACAATCCTGCTAAAATGTATGCCATATGCATGAACACACACACAATTACCACAAAAAAAATTAAGAATGAAAAGCGCGTAAAATGCACCAAACAGTCCTTAAGGGATAAAATTTTGAAGCTGCTTTGCAAGAAATGGGTTAAAATATTCTGGAAAGGTTTTTTAATTCATTGGTAAAAATGTGTGGGAACCCTGATGAGACAAAGAATCTATAAATCTCATTACATTTCTAAGTTATTGATGATTTTCCAGCTTACGACGGACGCTCTGTGTTAATCCCTCCGCTCCGTCTGCAGGTCGGAGATGGCTCTCACACAAGTGTCCTCCAACAAGTGCGCAGGCGGCTTCCAGAAGGTTTTCGAACACGAGAGGTGAGATCTGAGCTGAGCCTTCAAACAGACTGAATTATTGATCCATATCGATTCTGAACACACACAAAACATCAGTGAAGTTATGGATGTGATGTGTGTGTGTGTGTGTGTGTGTGTGTGTGTGTGTGTGTGTGTGTGTGTGTGTGCGCGCGTGTGTGTGTGTGTGTGTGTGCGTTTCCTCCGTGCAGCACCGAGCTCAAGTGTAAGATGAAGTTTGCCGTCTACCTGCCTCCCAAAGCCGACACCGACAAGTGTCCCGTCATGTACTGGCTGTCTGGTGAGTGACGGCACGACTGACTGCTGATCAATGAGGGAATTATTTTATTTTATTTTACTTTATTTTATTTTATTTAAAGAGATGAAGCTCTACTGGTGCGGTGACTCTCAGCACACAAGCTTAGATTTCACCCTCAAAGGCTGATTTTAGGCTTTTTCTGCTGTTGTTGTTAACAAATTCCACGGACAAAGAAGAAACGATCAGAACTCATTTATTCTGTATTTTATATTTTTAACAAATGCTACTCATGAAGAAGAAAAAATCATAATGTTTATCTCCCAATACTTTCATTACTTACTTTTTTTTATAAACATCTGTAATTTCCCCAAACAGCTGCTCTCTGTAGTTTTTATCAAAGAAACAGAAGGAAAATAGAGACTTTATTGGGACTATTTTCAGCATCAGATTTATTGGCATTTCCCAGATGAACGTTGTTTTCAGTTATTGTTATTTGTTCATTTTGTTAGTAAGTGTTTGGAGGATTTTGTGTAAGGTGCCACAAATTTCATTCAGGTGTGATTAATTATATCCACAAATGCAAACACCAGTACAGCCCAGCAGGGGGAGCCAAACACCAGCGGCAAAGAGACAGTAGAAAATAACAGTGACAATGATCATACTAGTAATAATGAGAATGATAATGATATAATAATAATAATGATAGATCATTAAATAAAATAAAGCAAAACTTAAAAAAAAAAAGATTTAAAAAATTAAATTAAATTTAAAAAAAAGATAATTTCTGCTCAATTTTGACTGTTTTCTGTGCTTTTTGAAATCATTTCTCTGCAGGTCTGACGTGCACGGAGCAAAACTTCATCACCAAAGCCGGCAGTCAGATCCCTGCTGCGGAGCACGGCATCATCATCGTCGCTCCGGACACCAGCCCACGTATGAAAACACACACACACACACACACACACACACACACACACACACACACCTTTAACATGAGCTCTGTTTATTTTGGCTCAAATGTCACATTTTGAACGCTGATTCTCCTCACTGACCTCTTTGTAGAATCAGTTGACACAGATCTCCTGTAACACGTGTTGTATGTTTAACAAAAGGTAAGGTTGAAATTGATGCTGCAGAATTAGCAGTGTGAGTTTTTTTTTATTCTACACATGCTTCCTGGTCATTACTTACAATGCAACTCATGCTGCAGACAACAAAGAAAGAAAAACAAAAATAAACAACAATTAACATTTTGCAAGACTAAAAATTACATTGATAAATGAATAAAAATACTAAAAATCAGTAAATTAAAATCAATTGAATGAAAAACTAAATAAATTTCAGGAATTTAAACATAAACACAACAATTATTTAAACAAAAAAAACAAAGGCTATGACATTTATCCAAATTTGAAGCCAAATTAAAAACATTTGTCATAAATTTCCTTTTAAAAATATAAATACTTCTTACTGACCAACATGGAGCGGGTTCTGTTTTAGCAGCGTGAACCTCATAGAGTCGGGATGAGTCGGTGCTGGACAAAGCCAAGACAGATTCCAAAAATACATAAAGTCTGCACACGAGAGGATGATCCCATGAACGGTTATTAAATTACCTCCACGTGTGACGTCTTCAATAAATGTCATTTAATAAAAGTTCATGGGAGCATTTTCTGGTGTTATTTATTTTTTGAATTCATGTCAAAACGAACAAATTTCTGAGGACATGTCAGTCACAGCGTGAGAGCGCGGTTTGAAACGCTCTCGGCTCCAGTGCCGGCGGAAAATAAAGAGCTCAAAGTACGAAGAGGTCAGAGGTCATAACAGCAGGAGTGGAAACAGCCGCGTTTCGAGCAAAGGTTAGGGGGGTGCAAACGCAGATATCAAATTTGGGTCTCTTTTAAGGGTAGATGTAAAAAAAAAAAAAAAATCAGCTGCTAATCAGCAGGCAACAAATCTGGATCAAGACTTGCGGTATAAATCCACGGTGACCGTGTCCCGTCCTGCATCAGGCGGCTGCAACATCGAGGGGGAGGATGAGAACTGGGATTTCGGCACCGGAGCTGGTTTCTACGTCGACGCCACGCAGGATCCCTGGAAGACCAACTACCGCATGTACTCGTACATCACCGAGGAGGTGCGTTGGATTTATATCACACAAAAAAACAATTGCAGTTTTTAGCTGAAATCATAGAACAGCTACAAAGATTTCCATCTGTGCAAAAACTTCCCTTTTTAATCAGACTCAGAGCTAATGATGCTCTGTGTGATCTCCGTCTCTCTCAGCTCCCCAAACTGGTCGACGCTAACTTCCCCACCGACCCGGACCGCGTGTCCATCAGCGGTCACTCCATGGGCGGACACGGGGCGCTCATCTGTGCCCTGAAGAACCCTGGGAAATACAAGGTACTGCACATCAGTGAAGTAGAGTGGGGCAGAGTGTAGTATACAGTGTGTACAGGGTTCCCGCGGTCATGGAAAACCTGGAAAACTTTCACAGTTTTATTTTCCAGGCCTGGAAAAGACATGAAACTTGTAAAAAATCATTGAAAGGTTTGAAAAATCATGGAAATGTGTTTTGTGTAATAAATTAAATTAGATTAATATGACGTAACGGAGAATTTATTTTCTGTAGCTGGTGACGTAACGTAGCTTTATTTCTGTTTTGATGTCTGACGTTTTGGTTGTTTTTTAATAATTACTTATCACGAATTTTCCTTTAGTTTCTTTCCACGTTTCGTCTCTCTCTTCATGTCTGACCACGAAGGCACGTCACATCATTTTTAAAGCACTTTTAGCAACTTTAAATGGTTAGAATTTGTATTTATTTTACAGCTGATTTGTAAAGAACACGTGCCCGCGGCTTTGAAGGCATTTTTTCTAAATAAAACCAAAAAAAGTTTGACTTGTCTTTTATTTATTTATTTGGCTGCTTTTATTATAGATTTTTTTGTTTTCTTCATTTTATTTTTGTGTGTTTCTAAGTAAACAAGTTTGGGAGGCATATTTTCTTTAAAGGGTTTTGTGTGATTTCTTTCTTTCGTTTTCTTTTTTTTTTTGGCAATTTTTATAGAACTTTTTTTTTTTAAATCGCCGAAATGACACCATTTATAATAGACAGAACCTGTATGACATAAGTTACTGTTGGATTTTTCAAATTGGTGCTCGTGTACATCAGGTGGAAAGTTGAAATTATATTTGAAAAGAGTTTGAATTGTATATGTTTAAAAAATCCCGGCTAAGAAAAAAAAATCGGGGTCCTTGAAAAGTCGTTTTGAGATTGTGTCCATGACAGTGAGTGGACACCCTGTATGTACGACCTCAGAGAGGACGAAGACATCGCCACTTTCTGTCTTTCTGTAAATTGTTCTGTGTGTCTGTACAAACCGGAGTCAGACTCTTTGTATGTGAACCGACGATTCTGGATCTGATTCTGGATCTGGTTTCTCCTCCTGCAGGCTGTTTCTGCGTTCGCTCCCATCTGTAACCCGATGCAGTGTCCCTGGGGACAGAAGGCCTTCTCAGGATACCTGGGCTCCGACAGGTCCACCTGGGAGGTCAGAGCTCTGCACACCCTGCACACCCTTCACACTCTGCACACCCTTCACACTCTGCACACCCTTCACACTCTGCACACCCTTCACACTCTGCACACCCTTCACACCCTCACACCCTTCACACCCTTCACACTTCACACCTGCACACCCTTCACACTCTGCACACCTTCACCACCCTTCACACCCTTCACACTCACACCCTTCACACTCTGCACACCCTTCACACTCTGCACACCTTCACACCCTTCACACTCTGCACAACCTTCACACCCTTCACACTCTGCACAGCCTTCACACCCTTCACACTCTAACACACACCTTCACACCCTTCACACTCTGCACAACCTTCACACCCTTCACACTCTGCACACCCTTCACACTCTGCACACCCTTCACACCCTGCACAGCCTTCACACCCTGCACACGCTTCACACTCTGCACACCCTGCACACCCTTCACACTCTGCACACCCTTCACACCCTTCACACCCTTCACACTCTGCACAACCTTCACACCCTTCACACTCTGCACACCCTTCACACCCTTCACACTCTGCACAGCCTTCACACACCTTCACACCCTTCACACCCTTCACACTCTGCACACCCTTCACACTCTGCACACCCTTCACACCCTTCACACTCTGCACACCCTTCACACCCTTCACACTCTGCACACTCTGCACAGCCTTCACACCCTTCACACCCTTCACACTCTGCACACCCTTCACACCCTTCACACCCTGCACACCCTTCACACTCTGCACAGCCTTCACACCCTTCACACCCTGCACACCCTTCACACTCTGCACAGCCTTCACACCCTTCACACTCTGCACAACCTTCACACCCTTCACACTCTGCACACCCTTCACACTCTGCACAGCCTTCACACCCTTCACACTCTGCACACCCTTCACACCCTGCACACTCTGCACACCCTGCACACCCTTCACACTCGGCACACCCTTTTTTCTCTCATTGCCTTCCTCCTGTGTTTTTGAGAGGATCAGCCAGTTAGCCCGGGTTTCAAAGGGTTAAAGGTCAGCAGCTTCCTGTCCTCAGCACTCCTCTGTGTCTCTCTCAGGCGTACGATGCCACCGTGCTGGCGGCGGCGTACTCCGGCCCTCAGCTGGACATCCTGATCGATCAGGGCCGTGACGATCAGTTCCTGTCAGCCAGCCAGCTGCTGCCCGACAACCTGATCGCCGTCTGCTCCAAGAAGAAGATCCCCGTCGTCTTCAGACTGCAGCCGGTCAGTTCCTCCGCTCTCGCTCTGACACTCACGCAGCGCCGCTCACTGTCCACATCTGATCCCAAACCGGGACCTCAGACCCTCGCTGTGGTACCACAGGAGCCAGAGCGTGTTAAGATGAGGGCTTTAGGACCCCACGACTGTAGGACGTTTGTCGGGTTTTAGGACGTTACTGGAATTTTAGTATACATCTCCAATTTTAGGACCTTTCTTGGATATTAAGATATTTGTCGGAATTAAGGACATTTCTAGGATTTTCTCTGATTTTAGGACATTTTTAAGATTTTAGGTCGTTTCTCAGACTTTAAGGGTTTTAGGACATTTCTTGATTATTAGGACGTTTGTAGGATTTAAGGACATTTCTCTGATTTTGAAATGTCTCTACCATTTTAGGATGTTTCTAGGACTTTAGGACATATTTGGGATTTTAGGACGTTTTTTAGGATTTGGGTGTTTCTCGGTTTTTAGGATGTTTCTACGACTGTCAATAATACAGTATGTTGTGCTTCACTAAACTAAAAAAAACAAAGAACCGGAGAACGTGTCGATTAATTTTCTAATAACTGACTTTATGTTTCAGATGTTGTAAAGATCCCATTAAAAAAATGTTTGATTCAGAGATCATTTAGGAACCAAAGATAAACGCGCTGAAACTGCGACATGGGTCTGATTAATGTTGTGTTTGGTGCCGCAGGGCTACGACCACAGCTACTTCTTCATCTACTCCTTCATGAGCGACCACATCAAACACCACGCCAAGTTCCTCAACGCCTGAACCGCTGACACCACTGAAGAAGAGGACGGTGCAGCTCTGCCGCTCTCCTGACATTAATCACATCACTTCCTGCAGGATGAATTACAGTAACAGCACCTGTCAGCCGGGTGTCAAATTCTCTAAGAAAATGAGTCTGAAGCTTTTGTGCCTTCAGTTTAAAAGCACTTACTATCGTAAAGTCTCCGATATTTAAAGATATTTTTGTGTAACTTCACAGGAAACGTTTCCTTTTTTCTTGACAGTGATCATGTGGATTTTCCAGCTTGTCAGGCGCATTTTTGAGCATTAAAAGTCTCATTTGAGTCATTTAGGTGTTTTTGTTCTTTGTTGACCTGCAGAGTGAAAGTGTCCACATCGTCTCCTCCATCACAGTAAAGTTTTTTTTTTCCAGTCTCCATTGACAAAAAAAGTTCAGTATATCCAAACATTGCAACATAATGGTTCAGAGAAGCAAAAATATGTAAAAGTTACTAAAACATAAAATTGTAAATAAGTGTATCATCCGTTCATTCAGTTATTCAGTTCCGCCTGGAAAACTAAAAAACGAGCGAGAATTTGTTTTTCCGTGTAAATCAAATATGGAAAGTAGACATGTTTTCTCATTATTTGCCTGAAAGGAAAAATCAAATAAACAAGGAAACGAAAACAAAATAACAAGTCAAATTTACGTTGTTCTTTATTATGTTTTTTATGCGGCTCCACGCTTCGCGCAAGCGCAGCGAGAAGACTGAGGCTCAGAGTTCAGAGCGCCACACGCTGGAGGGCCGCCGCTGTTCTCGTTAAAAAAAAACTAAATAAAACAACATCACAATAATTAGCTTAGCGCCCTTTCTTCATGTTCTGCCTTGTGTCTCCGCGGCCACTGTGCGCTCGGCTCGGCTCTCGTTCTGTGCCAGTGTCGCCGCCGGTGTCTCCGTTGGTGTCTCCATGGGTGTCTCTGCCCATGTCTCCGCTGGTGTCCGCTCCGCTCTCATTGTCATGGTGTCTCAGCAGGTGTTTGTCCTCCACTGTCTGCCGCAGGTCCATGTCATGTCTTTGTCTGTGCAGTAATGGGTTAATGTCCTCTATAAGTGTCCAGATGTGGACACTTTAGCAGAAGCTCCAGCAGCTGCAGGAGAAGAAACTTCTGTTCTGCGTCTACACGTCTCTGTGAAGCGGGACGTGACACTGTTATTGGTGCTGTGAGGAACTGCTGCTGTTGTTGTGTTGTTGTTGTTGTTGTTGTCTTTGTTGTTGTTGTTGTTGTTGTCGTCGTCGTCGTTGTGTCGTCGTTGTTGTCGTCGTCGTTGTTGTTAAATCTTGTTACAAACTAAATGCAGGTCTCAGTCAAATGAAATAAAGTGAGTTGAGAGCTGCTTTACAGTGAAACATCAGATGTAACAGTCTGATTTCCTGCGTGTTTGAATCCAGCTGCAGGTCAGACAGACTGAATATAAAGAATCTTTACCTTCATTCATTTCATCTTTAAATCTTTATTTACAGTCTGTGGTCAGACAGCAGACACCAGCAGCATCACCGGCGGCGGATGAAAAAATTAGTGCCAAAGGAAAAAGCTTCGCTAGGGCGCGATGAAGCGGTGAAAATACTCTAAATACAGCGTACTCTTAGAGATTGATATTGATTTTTTGGTGGGCCGCGCGCCCCGTGTGTTTCTGCAAACCGGGAGCGCGCCAACCAGCAGCTGTACAGACCGTCCATCAGTGTCTCACACAGCCCCACTTCAAAGACACACAGCTGTCCTTCAGTGGGTGTGTGGAGCCGCAGTAAAGTGAAACCACAGGAAATGAGAAACTATATGAATCTATGTCGTTACTTCATGAATCTATGTCGTTACTTCATGAATCTATGTCGTTACTATAAGAATCTCGCAGTTAGAGAAAGCTTCAGGTTAAAGCAGCTGCCAGAAACTACACGTTGCTTTTTTGTCATTATTGTAATTTAATTGTTATTTGCGACATGTTTTGCGCGTCTGTCCGTCCTGGAGGAGGGATCCCTCCTCAGCCGCTCTTCCTGAGGTTTCTTCCATTTTTTGTGGGGGGGGGGGGGGTCTTAGGCCCCGTGAGGGTGTAAGGTCAGAGGGATGCTGTCTGCTGTAAAGCCCTCTGAGGAAAACTGTGGTTTGTCAGTATGGGGCTTTAAAAATAAAATTGACTTGACTTGCTGTCATTGGTTGACTCCGCGGCGAGCTTTTGAAAACGTACAGCGGAGACCCCGCCCACCTCCCTTCGGACGATCCATTCTCGCGTTAACCGCGTCAATCCCGCAGCAGGAAGCCGGGACTTTACCGGAACCCCAGCGTGTTCCACTTCAAAATAAAAGCCCAAGAATTCGCGACTATTACATTGTCCCTCAGTTCCTCATTTGGAGCCATGAAAAAAAACATGGGCCCATTAATAAATCTTTGCAGGAGTTACACTAATATTTTTTTCTTGGCAGTGCAGTCTAAACAACAAAAAAGTAGTAAACTATTCAAGTCTAGAGACAATCTACAAAAAGAGAAACAATTTTGTGTTAAATAACTCTTGGAACTTTTTAAGAAAAATACTTTTTGAAAAAAAAAAAAAACGTTTAAAAAACTGTTTTTTTTTAATCCAACAGTATTTAAAAGAAAGTGGCTCATTGTCTTTTTTTTCCCCATGTTTTTTAAATAAATCAAACCAATTTGCTTTTGCAGATTTCAAAGGTTGTAATACTTGTGAAAGGCCTCTGAATGCAGCAGCACAAGAAAACTGATACCGATTCAGGTTTCAAAGGGTTAAATCACCTCATGGAGGGTTGGGTTAATGTTGGAAACATAGACATATATGTGGCAGGTCTGCACTGTAAACAAATACAAGCAGGTGTGAAAACTTTGGGTTTATTGAATATTAAGCACTAAAGTTTTATGTAACTGGTTTTGAGGAATTGTTTTTATATCCGGTGATTTTTTAATTTATTGGAGTACTAATAATGGAAATCATTTAGATAAAAAAAAAAAAAAACAAAGTCTGCAAATCAAAAAAAAGCTGCAGCAGAAATAATTTATTCATCCTGTGAGGGAAATTGTTTTGTTACAGCAGCAAATAAGTGATATAAGTAACTGTATAAAATATTTGTTAAAAAGGCAAAATAATGCAAATATATATACAAAGGAAGGCACTTAACATAGAATAAAATAGAGTAGAATAAAATAAAATACAAACAATAACAACAACAAAGATATGTATGCTATGTACAGAGAACAAACGATTAACGAGAGCATTAAAAAAGAAAAAAATGTGTTGTGTATATATAAGTACTACATATAGTATCCAACTTGTTTTATACTATGAAATGTTATTATATAAAATAAAATCAGGATGTATAATTTTCTGTGGCGCAGTAAATCACTTTACTGCTCAAAGAAAAGAAAGCAGACTCGCTGCCGGCTGCAGACTCATTTTGATTTGCAGACTTTTTGTTCATTTTTTGTCTTTGCATCGTCTCTGTTTGTTTGGAAACGTTGCCAGGTTTCAGCTGTTTAATGCTTTTATGTTGAAAGCGGGCCGGATGTGGTGCCGCGGGGCTCTTCCTGTGCTTGACGCGGGCTCGTCGGATCAGTTTGGCCGGAGAGAAGTCAGCCGCTTCACTTCGGAGCGAATCGTCTCTGTTTTCAGTTTGGTTTCACCGCTTTTTGCTCGTTTTTTTTCTGCCGTCGCGGTTCCCGTCGTCTGTTCCAGGATGGTGAAAGTGTCTTTCAGCTCCGCTTTGGCGCAGAAAGATGTGAAAAAGGACGCAGAAACTCTGATCCCCGAGGAGGACAAAGTGAGTAGAAAATGGCTAACTGAGCTAACGACGAGTTAGCTTCCTGCTCGGAGTCAAACACGCATTTTATAAAAACACTAAATACTGCTGTTTATCCAAACACAACGCGTATTTACGCTGTTTCTGTAACTTTAACTCTTTACACTAAAGTTTCTGCCGTGTTTAAACTGTGTTTTATGCTCGTTACGTAGTTAGTGTTTGATCACTTCCTCATTTGGCAGCAGTGTTGTTATTTTGTCTCTAACATATTTATACATCTTAAGCTACTTTTTATTAACCTGTCTGATTTCTGTCACATAGATTTAAAGCTATAACAGCACTTCTGCGATTTTCCATCCATTTTTAAACGTGTCAAGAATTTTTAAAGAACTTTTTATTATTTTTTTTGTGAATACAACCTCGTTAATTAGACTTAAAAGTTACAAAAGTAACATTGGTAATATTTTTTTAGTGATTTTTTTTTCACACTATTTACAGCCAGAAAACGAATTCGACGTGACAAAAACACGGTGAAGTCTGTAACTTTCTGTAGCTCAAATCAGAAAGTGTTAATGTGTTATTACCCAAGTTTCGCTTGAATATCAAATTTAAAGCTGATTAATTTCCCTTTTTGCTGTTAACCGTCTTTAAACGGGGTCTGACACGTTTTAAGACAAATCTTTTGTACTTTCTGTTTCATCTCTTCTCGTGTGTTAGCTGCTTTGTCTCATTTTCTGTTTCACTGTGATCTTTAACAGTCCCATATTGTAAAGACAAGTCCACGTCTTGTGTAACCCTTAGGGACTGTTGGTGCATTTACGGTGTTTTCATTCTTCATTCTTTGGTCAGTTTGGCTGTGTTCATGCATATATGGCATAATAATTTTTGCTGTTTCCAGTAGGTGCTCTGTCACAATCAACGTTGCTGCTAATCATTAACATAAACCAGACTGATCAGCAAAAAAAAACTTAGCATGTAGTATATTGGAAATAATTCATTTTTCATGCGTTTTAACTACACCTTAAAGTATCATCATAACAAAACCCCGGCATTTACAGAGTTTAAATTCTCACAATTCATAAATATTTGAGATATATAAATATTTATATATATATATATATATATATATATATATATCTGTGTGTGTGTGTGTGTGTGTGTGTATGTGTGTATTGAAAAGATAAATATAAAATTAAAATATGATTGTTATCAGAATAGGGAAATTGTGTTTTTATATATAGGAGGCAAAGATATATATATATCTGTATTCAGTGTATTCAATATTGAATACACTACAATATTTATCTCAGTGTATTCAATATTGAATACACTGAGAGATAAAACACATTTGTTTTATCACAGTGTATTCAGTATATTTACCCACAATAACATTTTACCAAAATGAACATTGTAAAAACATCTCTTCATCTACGTGTAAAAACACTCGACATGTTATTGGCCGTTTCTCGCTGTCTTGACAGACGGCATCATTCTGCTCCAGTGTGTGATTATACACTGATCATGAAATCATGTTTTAATAGAAACCCAAAATACAAGTGTGAACCTGAAAATGAGCAGAACATGGGACTTTAAAAACAGTTTCTTGTGAAAAGTGCCTCATTCTTACACAAGAGGAAGCAGATAAGATGAGGAAATGTCCATTTTGCAATAAGAACTTTGTCTAATCATCTGCACCAAAAACATCTTGACTCATTGGAAACTGAGTTTGAAATTCAAATTAGATCCAAAAAAGCTGCCGATCTTCTGAGTTTTTCATCCTCCGTGTGTTATTTTTCTGTCACCTCATTCAAAGAGTCCTGGAAAAGTTAAGAAATTGATTTTTTCAGGGATTCAAATGCTCAGGAAAATGTCTTTAAAAGTTAGACAGGAAACATAAAACGATAATTGTAGGTTTGTGATTTCTGAAAAATGTGGCACTAAATGTGAGAAAAACAGCTGCTTTGAAATCATTGTGTGATGTGCTGGTTTTTGAAAATATGGAAGTAACTGTGAGCACACGTTAATTCTGCAGCCTGATTGGATGAATAATGAGCTGCGGGTGTAAAGTCGAGCCGCAGCTCCTCCGTCAGTCTTCGCCCTGCTGAGTTTGAGGCGTTCACAGGAAGCTTCAGCTCGGTTTGAGAGATCTGCAGAGAAAATATGAGCAGGGTTCAAACAAGGTGCTGGAAGTTCTGGAATACGTTGAAAAATCAGACTTTTTTAAACTTGAAAAGTACAACGATATAATTGTGAGGAGAACATAAGGATAAATGATTTTATGAAACGTGTTAAATAAATGTTTTAAACTAACTGCAGTTAGCAATTAAAAGTTTTCGAAAACCAAATATACCCTGAAAGTTTTGAAAAAGGCATGGAATTTTGTTCCACAAGCCTGTTTAATAACACGTGTCCAAGGACCGTCAGAAATGTAAAAAAATTCAATAATAATTAATTCCTGTTTTTTACAGTATACATGCCATCTTGGACGGCACATCTTCTTTAAAATTCACCCCCCAAAAAAGTAAAGAAAAAAATATGTAAAATTTAAAGAAAAAACATTTTTTTTCTTGAAAAAAAACCCCACAAAATTTTTTTTAAAGACAAAAAACAATTGCAAAAATTCCCATTTTTTCCTTAAAAAACACACAAAACTTTGAAAACAAACCAAAAAAATTAAAGGACAAAAAAAAAAGGCCTTTTCCTGTTACAAATCACCAAAATTTCTTTAGAAAAGAATAATCACTATCGTTTTTTTTTCCTCTAAAAAAGACCCAAAATTGCAGGCAATATCAAATTTAAAGTTGTATTCCTTTCCCCTAAGCCAAAATCAAAAACAAAAAAGTCCCTCCCCAGATCTTAAAAAAAAAATATTTGACATGACTCCCCCTTTTTTTGCACCCCACACCCCCCTCACCTCATAAATACTTACCACTAAGTTAGATTTAAATATTCAGTAGTAATCCTGTTCTGAATTCATTAGCTGTTGTCACATGCCTGAATTATAAAAATAAATGTTTTAAATCATAATCAGTCAATTTGAGGTCCTCATAGCATGTTTGCTCAATTGAGAAATTTGCGCAGTTTCTTTTGCGACAGATTTTTTTGTGGAGAAAACAAGTTCATCCTTGAAAATAAGTGCTTGAAATGTCCTTGAATCAGGCTTTCCCCTGTCTGCCTGAGCCCCGTATGAGCTGTAGACTTGATAGTTTGTGGAGGTTGTTTCTGAGGAGAACAGATCAGCGTTGGGGAGGTTTCGGAGTGGAGTGCAGACTCGGAGTGACTGTGGGTACGCAGGTTTTTGCTGGGTGTGATGTGATGCGTATCTGCTGCCTTCCTGTGTGGCTCCTGTGGCTGCAGACTGTACAGCAGTGCTGCGGGCTGATTTCAGTCTGGCTCTTATCTTGATAATCGCAGCTTAATGTTTTCCTTCTGGGGGATTGAAGTGGGTGCAAACGCAGCAGATTTTGATTCTGTTTGTGCTGTTTGGGGGGATTTTCCTGCTCTTGGTGGAGTGTTTTCCATCTGCAGTGTCACATAATCGTTTGTCTCCTGAGTGGAGTCCAAAACTGTGACGGAGCGATCGTGATGACAGACGCTCCATCATTTCTACGTCTTAAAAAGTCTGCGTGTTTTTTTTTTTTTTTTTTAAAAAGCACAGAGGTTTGGAAAATACGCTTTCACCCCCGATGCATCTGACAGCGTATATTTAATATAGTTACCGGCATACTTAAAACGTAAATGCCCTCAAACTGTCCAAATTGTGAATATAAAATATTGGAAACACGTCAACTTCGAAAATAAGTTGAGCGGATCGTCCAGAAGTTTTGAATCCACAATTCCTCTGTGAAATCGTGGACTACATCTACCAGAAATCCCTCATACGTGGCCGCTCCCACGTATCAGGGGCTCGCCTTTCCATCATGGCTCCATAACACGCCTACGTGGCCTTGGATTGGAAATAATGACGGCCAGTTTGGTGGCTGCAATAAAATAAAGCTGCTGATGTTTTGAACATCCATCGCCATGGTTACTGGGATGTTATCAGCAGAGAAGTCGCACATCACTCAGTGGATAAAACACAGTCATCTCGTTTTATCCACATTTTGAAAAATTATCACCCAAATTTTGCCCAAAACTGCAACGGAAACTCGCCTACAATTGAATTCAGAATTGATGCTGGATTCGATAAAGTAATAAGAAAGGAAGCACTTTTCCAAACTGTTGAGGCGTTTTTTTAGTCCACTGAACAGCAAATGAAACATGTTTGTGTTTCACTGTTTGAGCAAATAGAAAAACAAGTGCATTTTAATTAAAATAATTCATTTAGAAGCATGTTTCATCTGCTGCCTGCGAGAGAATAATTCATTAAAAGCATCATTTACTGACCAACATCACTGACTGAATGTTGTAAAACAGAAGTTGGTCTTCATGTTTTGGAGTAAAAGAAGAAAATCTCCAGCCGTGAAGACAAATCATTCAGTATTATGAATTTTACTATTTTCTACAAATCTACAATCACCAGTTTCCATTGTTTTCCAGAAAAGTTTTTCAGCTGCAACTTGTACTCCATGAAAGACAGTTTCATCACTGTTGTGTGCTGTTGTGATTATTTGAGTGTAATGCTCAGCTCCTGCAGCTTCAAGCTCAGCTCTCTACAATAAGTCTAAAAACACTACAACTGGAAACTAAAAAACTCTCTTGTGTTAGGAAATGACACTGTGTCCAAAAAAAAACCATTCTAAAACACATTCAAACTGAAATCAATCCTACAGCAGAAAAACACAGGAAACTGTTCATCCAAAAATGCTCCATTGAAACCCATTCAAACTGACATTTTTGATCCCACAGCCATCAGAGCAGAAAAACAGGACTTGTATTATTTCTGGGTGTCATTCTGGGCTTTTGACTCTGAATTTGTCATTTTGACTATTTTCCACCTGATGAGGTCATTTTGACCATATTTGGCATATGGAGGAAATACATGCTATTTCCACTAGGTGACCTGTCACAGTCAATATTTGAATGTTTGATTTTGATGATTAGGAGTGATCCTGGTTAAAAAAGCTAAACTCAACTGAAAGAGAAAAATTATTATTAAAGTAATAATTTTTTTTATAGCCTGAATTTTGAGCTGCAGAGCGCATGAGTCAGTTGAGTATTTGACATTTTTTGCAAAAAATAATAAAAATGATTAAATATCAATGTTGCTGCTAATCATTGACATATCCCAGGCCGTTGTAATCTTAAATTTTTTTTTATAACCCATTGTTTGTGTGTGTTTTTTTTTTTTTTTGTTTTTAAAAAAAAACATAGTGGCATAAACAAAAACATGGCATTTCAAAAAATTTGCTTTTTATGAAAAATTAATGATTTTATTTATTTATGGATTAATGTCATTTATTCATGACTGATGTTGGTCAAAAAATTGAGTAATTAAAGAAAATCATGTTTGTGTATAATGTGTTTAATAGCCTGATTTTGTGTGCAGAGCGATCCGAATGTGTGTGTAACATTTAAAACCGGCTTTTAAAGGGAACAAACTTGTAAATGCAAAAAAAGTTCACCTTTATTGTGATTGCTACAGTGTGTCAGTGGCATGCACTGTGCAGTGTGTGTAGTTTACACAACACTGAGCTTAAACACGGTGGTTTCAGTGTCTGAACCTCAGATGACAGTTTCTGTTTGGCGTCTCACTCACACTCTTCTCTTCCTGTTCTGCTTTTTCTTTCTCTTTTTTTAGTTAAATTCCTTTTTTAAACATGCAGATCAAACATGCAGATAATAGTTTTATAATGTATGTACATATATACACATTTGCTTGTTTTACAAACGAGCAAATGTCATTCTTCTTCTGTTTTTTTTTTTTTGTTTTTGCTTTGCTGGTTACAAAACATTAATTTGCATCGTGTGTTTTCGTGAACTTCCTCAGTGGTTCCTGTGCAGTGTTTTGTGTTCGTCTGGCTGTTTGTGTTCGTCGTCCGTCTTTAACGAGTTTAAAACAGAGTTTGAACAGAGTTTGAACCGATCAGTTAAGTTTGCTCGTTAGCCACCGCGTCATTTTTATAGCAAAAAAAAAAAGACCGAAAGCTAAAAAATTTCGGCTACAGCGTGTCGTCACGCTCTCTTTAGTTTTCCCCCCCGAGTAAGACGTGCCGTGTGTGTGTCCAAACAGGGACGCCGGTCTCTTCTTCCTGTGGGACATTATAAAGATCCAGGTCACTTTCATTGAGTTTTGCAAAAAAAAATACAGGCAGTGGTGGAGAAATACTCAGATCTTTAACGGTGCAGTAAAAGTAGTAATAAAAACAGTGCAAAAGCAACCCGGTTACAAGTAAAATTAGTAATAGCTATCTTTGTCACAATATGGAATTTTCTAACATTTATATGAAATGTCCATATTTAATACATTTTTTTTTATACCAAGGGGGAAATTGACATAAAGGACTTTATTGTTTATGGGTTAGGGTTATTGTTTATTTTAAATAACATTGTACAAAACAAAAAAAGAAAAAATGAAGAAAGGGGGATTAAAAAAGAAAGTACAAAAGAAAAATCAACATTGAACTTTGAATTTTATTATTAATTGATATAATAAGTAAAGATAACTAAACCAAAGCAATGACCATTTTACAATGATGACTTTCTGTTCTTTGGTTAGTAGCAGAAAATATCATAAAACTATTCAGAATCAATATGTATCATTAAATCAATTTTCAATTTTTGACAAACACTGTAAAAAACCACACAAATACTCAAAATTAATGTAAAAAAAAAAGTAAACGTAATCTTTCTGCAAAAATGTAATTTAAAAAACTGGGGTGATTTCTCAATAATTAAAGGGTCCAAACTTGAGCCTTTAAAAATGTTGTCCGTTTGTGTCGGCTGTAATTAATTCAGAGATCATTGGAGTTAATCAGCATCTTATCTGCTTGTAATGGAAAAACTCAGTTTGACTTTGTGCAAATGAACATTAGTCCTCCTTCTCCTGCATGTCAGTTGTGCTGATTTGTCTGTTTAAAGATCCGATCTTTAATGTTTAAAAACTCCGCTCATATTTAAAAAAAGTACGATTAAATCAAGTCAGAAAAGCTTTTGTTTCTGTGTTGAACTGAAATCCTACATCAGAACCCATTAAAGACGTCTTAAAATCCTCATTTTGTTACACTGTAAAATGTGAGGTTTGTTTTTAAAAAAATTGTTGATTAATCTGTTGCTGTAACTTAATTTGTTGTTGTTTAGTATTTTTATTTATCAGCTACTTGTTTCAGCAGTATAAGAGATTTCAAGAAAAATTTCCCAAATATAAGCCAAAAAAGTCAAAAACAAAAACAACAGAATGTGCTTTTTTTTTTTAAAAAAAAAATTTATTTTGTATTTTATTCCATCATTTGTTTCCTGTGTTGAATCAAAATTAAAAAATTTAATAATTTTATAAATAAATTTTTCTTTTAATTTTCAATTTCCTCCCCTCTTTTTAGAAAAATTTTTTTTTTTTTTTTTTTTTTTTTACTTTTACTGATTTTTCCAAAATTGGGTGAAAAATTTCTTGCCAAAGTTTGTCCATTGCCTGTTATCCCATGTTTTTTAAAAACAGTCTCTCAGCGCTTTCAAAAAACAAACCAATCTGCTCAGATTTTAAAGCTTGCGAAAGGCGTCTGAAAACTGGATCGACATCATTTTTGTGCATGATATTCTTGACTTATTATATTCTTTAAACTTTTAGACATTTTTTTTTCTTTTAAGAATGATTTTTTTTTTTAAAAAAAGTATTTGCTAATTTCTTTTCTTTGAACATTTTTGGTCATTTTGTTTTCTTTAAAATAAAATTGGCAGTTTTTGTTTCCTTTAACATGTTTGGTGATTTTTTTCTTTCTTTTCAATTTTTCAGTGTTTTTTTTTTTTACCTTTAAACCTTTTCTTCTTCTTGGTGGGTGTAACGGTTTGGATCCTGCTGCTGTTTGCAGTGCACTGAAATTTCTTTTTGTAACAGTAAAGAACCATTTTCATGTCATTTGTTTTGCGAAATGCTGCTCTGCGGAGCTGTGAGCTGTTTTTTCTTGTGTTATAAAAATTCACCATCAGACGGAGAAGATTGTCGGCTGAACACTTTCTGTCACTTAATTTGTGCAGAATTTTCATTTCTCCTCAAAAAATTAAGTGAAGCAACAAACGGTTTATTTTTAGGACCATTAACCCCTCCCACGGTCACATTGCCCCGCCCTCCCAGCCCGCCCTCGGAGTGACCACGACCTTATAAGGCAGCGGCTGCAGGACCACGCCCAGTCGCCCCTGCAGGTTGGGCGGGGGAGCCCCGTCAGGCAGCTTGAAGCTCATTCGCTGCAGCAGAGACGACAGGAAGAGGAAGAGCTCCAGCCGCGCCAACGACTCGCCAACGCAGACCCGAGGCCCCGCCCCGAACGGCAGGAAGCAGGAGGGCGTGACCCGCTGGCCCCGGTCGTCAAGGAAACGATCTGGATATTAAGACAACAGGGTGTGTTCAGGTTCTGTTTTTTTTATTCTGATGAGGTGTGTGTGTGTGTATGTGTGTGTGTGTGTGTGTGTGTGTGTGTGTGTGTGTGTGTGTGTTACCTGGGTTGAACAGGTCGGGTTTGTCCCAGTGTTCGGGGTCGTGGTGAATCGACCACATGTTGACCAAAACACGAGTCCCACGGCGGACAGAGTGACCGCCAATACTACCAGACAGAGACAGGGACGGAGACAGAGACGGAGACAGTGAGACAGACAGAAACAGACAGAGACAGACAGAGACAGTGAGACAGACAGACACAGACAGAGACAGTGAGACAGACACAGACAGAGACAGTGAGACAGACAGAGACAGAGACAGTGAGACAGACAGACAGACACAGACAGAGACAGACAGAGACAGTGAGACAGACAGACACAGACAGAGACAGTGAGACAGACAGACACAGACAGAGACAGTGAGACAGACAGACACAGACAGAGACAGTGAGACAGACAGACAGAGACAGTGAGACAGACAGACAGAGACAGTGAGACAGACAGACACTGGCTGGAGCTGCAGATCATTTTCATTTTTAATGAATCTGTTGGTTATTTTCTGAAGGAAAATGGCAATTTTTTCTTCTTTAAATTTTTTTGGGGGATTTTTTAGAAAAAAATTTTGGTTTAGAAGTCATGTTTTTTTCTTTTAAAAAAATCCCCAAAAATGACCCTTTTTATCAGCCAGAAACCGTAAACAGAAATTATTGTTGGGTTTCCTAATTTCCGACCATCCTGTGTTATTTCACAGGTTTGTGCATTAATTCGGTGATTTCGGGAATGGCTGCGGCGTTTAAAGGTGGGTCACCTGCTGTCCGTCATGGCGGTGTGCGGGATCAGCACGGGGCTGACCGGGCGGATCCTCATGCCCTCGTTGATGACACAGTCCAGGTACGGCAGCCGGCCGCGGTCCGACACGCAAACGGCTCGCTCGCCCACGTGTTCGTCCAGCTCCTTCTGCACGCGCTCCTGGACCTGCAGGGGGCGGGGCATAATGATTTTAATCCTTAGAGACTGTTTGTCTCATTTTAGTCTCTTTTCTTCTTCCTGTTGTGATAGCTGTGTGTGTGTTGATGCATGTGTCCTAAATGTAGTCCAGATTGTGTATTTGAGTGTAATCAGTGAATTTGCAGCACAGCTCCTACAATAAGTCTAAAATACACTGTGGAAACTAAATAGTTACATTCAGACTGTTCAGGTCCAAAAATGACATTTTTGATCCCACAG